>NC_068939.1:17647831-17947831 GCF_016801865.2 Culex pipiens pallens
TGCCAAAGGCCGGCCGTGGCCGTGGCAGTTCGAGTGCGGCCTCGAAAAACCCGCGAAGTTCGTCTACCGGCCGTGTGCAAAAAGGTAAACAAACCAACGCCGTGTCGACCGCCATCGCGCAGGGGAGCGTCAGCGCTGAAGGCATCGACAAAAAGTTACTACATCCCGGATATGTCCCAAGATCACCAGTGCGAACCCGTTCCGGTACTTCCGGTGCCACGACCAGTGGCACATCAACATCCGCCAACATCCCCATCAGGAACGAGTTCCAGATGCTGAGCGACGACGAAGAAAATAACAACACCGACGGTAGCAGCACTACCGACGACGACGACGACGATGATGGTCGTGCACGGAAAAAAGTACCGACGTCAAAAAAGAACAACTCTCCAGTGGAAAGTAGACCACCTCCAATTTTTGTTTTGGACACGTTAGCGGACGATGTTGACGAGTTGCTGGAAGGCCTCGGATATTGTCTGAAAATCGGTAAGTCGGCAGTGCAAGTGATCACACTGACCAAAAAGAATTTCGACCTGGTGTTTGAAGAATTGAAGCGTAGCAACTTCAACTTCTACACATTCAACCCCGAGAAGCCCCCTGTTAAGGTCGTCTTGCAGGGTTATCAAGACCGTCCGATCTCCGACCTGAAGGGTCACCTTTCGGACGCCGGAATAAAACCGCGGGAGATAAAAGTGCTCTCGCGAAAGACAACAGTCACGGGTGTGCACACACTGTACCTGTTGTACTTCGACCGCGGCACCGTCAAGCTCCAAGACCTGCGGCGGACTAAGACGTTGGACGGTTTTTGGGTAAACTGGCGGTTTTACACCAAGAACCCGACGGACGTAGCGCAATGCCACCGTTGCCAGAAATTTGGCCACGGCTCGCGGAACTGCAACCTCCGGCCCCGCTGCGTGAAGTGCGGTGAGTCACACCTCTCGGAGGCGTGCGCACTGCCACGTAAGGCGGACTTGGGGGACAAGGCAGAACAAACTAAGCTGCGCGTGAAGTGTGCGAACTGTGACGGTAACCATACCGGCAATTACCGCGGATGCGTCGCGCGCAAGGTCTACCTCGAGGAGCAGGAAAAGAGGAAGAAGAAAGCGTCCCACCCTCCTCAGCGAAGTACGAGCGCAGCCGTTCCTGCAGCTGGACAGCGTACGGTTCCAGCGGAAAACTCAGCGTTCCCTCCTGGTTGGGGGCGTTCGTTCGCCAGCGTGGTCGCTGCCGGTAGCGGCAGTACGACCCAGCAAGAAGTCACCGGGGAAGATCTCTTCACCCTGCCGGAGTTCTTTGCTCTCGCGGGGGAGATGATGACGCGGTTTCGGAGCTGCCGGAACAAGGCAGAACAATTCCTGGCCCTTGGGGAACTGATGATCAAACACATCTACAAAGGATAAATTACCTGTGATCTAGATATAAGCTTTCTCTTCCTCTATCCCCTTTCCTTTGCAATTTCTGTAAGTTTTTTTTATAGTTTTTTTCTTACTCTTGCTAGTGCCTTAGTTAAAGAAATAATTGTTCCTAAATGGATTATGATGCAACACACAGCTGTAAGGAACTCCAAAACTCTGTTATGCACTTCAAAATAACTCATTGTATCTTGATTATTCACCAATAAAACCGAATTGAATTGAATTATCTCCAATATATCAAAATTCAAAGCGATGACCCAAACTTTTTGTCGATGGAGAATGTTCAAAAATATTTTAAAATCAATTCACATCTTGAAAAAAAAAAGGAAAATTGGTATCAAACAACACAAAATTTGATAAACTGTAAGTGCGAAACACCAATATTTCAAACTAAAATCGACTCTCTGGTTGTCAATATCCAAGGGACCGTCGAGGAAGAGAATCATCAGTTTACAGAACGATGCAAAATGAAGACTCGATTGAAAATATTTTTTTCTTGATACCCAGCTATGGGAGAGAATCATGGCAACGTCCATCAAACAAAAACAAACTAATGTCAAACACCCTTCAAAGCTTCGTTTCGCCAAGAAAAATGTCTATGCAAGCCATGAGAAAGTGAAATTATTGACACCCGGAAGAGATTTTTAAAGCCAACAGAATCCAAGGGACCGTCGAAGAAGAGATCCTTCAAGCAAGGTAAAATATCGAGGAATGAAGATAATTGAAGTATGCAGATTGAAGGGACTGAAGAATTCATCGATAGATGGAGAATTATTGATATCGAGGAGATCGACAGCCAGAGAGTCGACTGTATTGTAAACTCTAATGTATTGAAAAGCTGTACAAAATTTCTCGTTGTCATTATCCAGTCATTAAAAAATAATATAAAAAGCTATTTTATTCGTAAAAAATCAGATATGTAGCACAAAAAAAATTGCGTTTCCATATGGCAAAATTTAAAAATTGCAGAAGGTAAAAAAAATATACAAAAAATGTAGCAATTAGTGATTTAAAAAAAAGTATTTTTCAATGAGTTCTAATATTGTGAAAAAATGTACTAAATTTAACTTCGTTTAACCCTTTTTTTTGTAAATACGGTATTTGATGAAAAACTCTTATTTTGTAAAAACCCTACCAAATTTTTTCGACACTTGATACCCATATGAGCAATTCTCTACCAAAACCGGAAATGGTTCTTATGTGAATTTTATTATTTGGCTCAAACTTTGTTGGGGCCTTCCCTATGACCAAATAAGCTATTGTGTGTCGTTGGTTCACCCATACAAGTCTCCATACAATTTTGGCAGCTGTCCATACAGAACTGGTACGTCAATGTAAAAAAATCTGTAAATTTTGAATGAATTTTCTGATCAATGTTGTGTCTTTGGCAAAGTTGTAGGTATTGTTGAGGAACATTAAGAAAAAATGGTACACGGAAAAAATGCTTTTTTTAGTAACTACAAAAACTCAATTTCCTAAAACACATTTTTTTATAAATTTTTTTATATGATTTAGAGGACAAAAACCCGCAAATTTTGAGCCGTAGAGAAGTATGGTAAAAAAATCTGTCACCGAGTTATGAAATTTTTGAAAAAAAAAAATCTAATTTCATACAAAAAAATAGCTCATTTTTAAGTAAAATTGAGTTTTGAATAGAAAAGAACTTTACAGATTTTTTTTTAAAAAAGGGCTCCGTTTTCAAGATATAGCCACCGAATGTTAGATTTCGGCGAAAAACTTGCAGTTTTTCGATTTAAAAATATCGATCAACAAAGTTTGAGACAAATGAAAAAATAAAAATTGCCGATTTCGTAGAGAATTTCTCATATTGCACAATTATAAAATGTCAGTATTTCCAACCAAAACAAACGATATAATGTGAAAATTTTAGCGTTTTCGAATTTTGTGAAAATTTAGCGTCTTTTGATACCTATAACTAACATTTTGGAAATTGGAGAATTTTTGAAAAAATGCGATATTTTGTGAAAATCAAGGCATTTCATATTAAACACTCTAATTTTGTGAGTTTTTTTTTATTTTTGGCAAATTTGAAGTATGTATAAGGCTACCAACTGTACGGATTTTTTCCTTGCCATACGGATTTTCGAACCTCTTCGCGGATTTTTAACAGGCCGGAATTTTTGTAAGGAATTTTACGCATAATACGGATTTCTACGGAATTTTAACAACTTTTTAATCATTGAATTGCTTTTTGATTTGGTCGAAGCTTTGTTAACTAGAAATTTTTATTTTTCTGTGAGTTTGATTTAAAAGGGAGAGTTTTCCGGGGTTTCCTCAATTCAAACTTGATTATCAATAATTCTAGAGTTTTTGAACTATTGTCTTTCATATGTTGATAGGACCTTAAAAAAACTCTAGAATTGTTCTTTTAGAAATTCCTTACTAAATATATTTATCTATTTCCGAACGCTTTCTAAAGCTTAGAGTTTTTTTAAAGGTCCTATAAACTGTTTGTTTCACATGTTTATAGGACCTTTTCAATAAAAAAACTCTGGAAAAGTTTTCGTGAAAACACTAAGAACGATATTATTCGTAAAAGCAAACTTGACATTATGTTAACTTTTAAACGTGTAACAAAAAAATGGACATAATGATTTGATTCAAATCACGGTTTATTTTATGAATACTTTTAAACGTGCAAGTCATAAGTACTCTGATAGCATTTTGTGAAATTTGTTAGCTGTGAAAACGGCAAAGTTATATATTTTTAATACACAAATTTATTTAATTTAATTTATTTTAAGAATTCATTGACAGTTTTTGTTACACCATGGTGTCATATCGGCAAAGCGTACGGATTTTTGGTAGGCAAAAGTTGGTAGCCTTCAGTATGTACCTAAAAAAATATCTTTCTAAAATTTTGCATTGAAATTTGCTGCATTTACAATTTTTATTAATCGGCAGGGAATTCACTGAAATTTAATCCTGCCGACTGGAGCGTATTCAGAGAGCCAAAATCTATCATACCTTCGCGAAACTGCGATGCGTTTACTTAAATCAACTTCAAAAATGTCCAGTTGTGTTATCGTATCTCGAAAACGGTACAGTTATCTTTGGCAACCTTGATCTGATAATAATTTTTAAGTTTGAAAAATCTTAGATTTCTCAAATCTCGTTTACTTTTGCAAAAGGTCATAGGAAACCTCATGGCACATTGGTTGTTTTGAAAAAGTAATTCAGCAATCATTTAAATTTAAAAGTATTTTTCATTTTATTTTTTTTAAATGGGAAAGTTTCTTACTGTTTTCTGTATTTGTACTTTAAAAGTGGACACTTTGTAGCATGAAATAAATCCGTAATAAGCGTGAAATCAGACAGAATGGTATATTTTTTTTAACCATTCTGTCCGATTTCACGCTTAGTAAGGATTTAATGAATTATTTTATTAATTCAGAAGATCGCTAGAAAGATGTTGTAGTTCAAGAAATAGACTTAAGTGGAATCATCGAATCCTTCTGAAAAACAAATCAAAATTTCTATATGGGCAGCTGCCCAAACTGTGTGAACTCTATGGTCATAGGAATACAAGCCAATATAATTTACTGCATCTTTACAATATTGACACTTACTTTTGGATACGACAGAATATATTCTATATGATATTATATATGATCACTATTAAATTTAAGAGCGAGTCCACAAGCAAAGCATACCCATCTCGCATCGACCTCACCAATCTGCCTGAAATTTTTCAGGGTTTGTTTGTACATATAAAACTAGCATTTGGCCAAAATATGAGCACTCTAGGTCAACAGGAAGTGGGGCAAATCGGGACACAAAGTTTCATGGTTCAAAACGTCAAAAATCTTAAAATGCTGTAACTAAGACAAAATGCAATTTAATTTCAAAACTCAAATTGCATCTGAAAGGACTTGAAAAATGCAACAAAATGCAGGGTAGAGCATCCAAGTTGGATAAATCTAAAGGGAGTTATTGTCATTTTAGTGAAACAATAGCATCATTTTCAAACTCAAATAAAAAAGTGTTCCATCCAGGTATCAACTCGGTTCGACATGCAGCTTGTAGGGGACATCTGGGACTACCATCTGAGATTGAGAACGCTTTGGGTAAGGCAGTTTAACATATTAAATAGACACTTTTTCTTTTAGTGATTTTTTTTGGTTGTACATTTTTGCTCGGGGAAGCTGCTTTTTTTCTGGTGTCAAATAGTATCTTTGGAAACGAACTTGATTTTCAATTAATGTAATGTGATTTTTTAGCTTTTATTTTTTTAAGGGTTAAAATGGATGAAGATAAACATTTTTATGCCTGTTTCTATTGTGAAAGTGTCTCAGGAACACGAATATGATGAAATTATCACCGGAAAATTAGATCTAAGGGGTCCCCGAGCAAAAATGTACAACCAAAAAAATCACTAAAAGTGAAAGTTTCTATTTAATATGTTAAATTGCCTTACCCAAAGCGTTCTCAGTCTCAGATGGTAGTCCCAGATGTCCCCAACAAGTTGCAGGTCGAACCGAGTTGATATCTGGATGGAATTTTTTTTTATTTGAGTTTGAAAATTATGCTATTTTTTCACTAAAATGTCAAGAACTCCCTTTACATTTAAACAATTTGGATGCTCTACCGTGCATTTTGTTGCATTTTTCAAGCCCTTTCAGATGCATTTTGAATTTAGAAATTAAATTGAGTTTTGCCCAAGTTATAGCCTTTTTAAGATTTTTGACGGTTTTGAACCTTCAAACTTTGTATCCCGATTTGCCCCACTTCCCGTTGATCTAGAGTACTCATATTTTGGCCAGATGCTAGTTTTATATGTACAAACAACCCCTGAAAATTTCAGGCAGATTGGTGAGGTCTAAACGACGTCCCATACAAAGGGGTATGCCCTGTTCGTGGACTCGCTCTTAATCTATCACTGGCCAGACCTACTAGGCAAAGTTAACCGCAAGCATGTTTCGCTAAAATATATTTTGTTTTGAGTATAAATGTTCAAAAAGAAGCCGATTGTAATTTTGATATTGGGATGGGAAAATAGTTTGATAAATAAGTTTACAGTGTGCCTCATAAACTTCATACCGATTTATAACGAGAAAAAATGAGGTTCCATCAATACTCTTAAATTAGCATTTTCTGCAGTTTTTGAAACCTGGAAAGTGTGCTTTTCGAAGTATAATTAATGGAAGCACCCCTCTCTCACCATCCTGACTTCAAATCGTTCTTCCGGTCGCACCCTTCCAACAGCTCATCAGCAGCACTCAACGTTCGCCCCAGGGACTCTCTGCTATCACCCTGTCAGATGAAGGAGTTCCACGTGTAGGTTCAGACATCCACGTGTGTGGTTGTGTGGGCGTATTTATCCAGATAAAATAGCATAGCATAGCATAGCATTGGTGTCTACCCGTAGCTGCTACTTCGTTATTGACCAGGACCCCCAAACATTGCTCCGTGGACCACAGATGAAAAGTAGGAACCAATCATCACCCCTTCGCAATTTTCAAAGGTCCCTATCGTGCTGATCAATACCGACGCCGGCCACGACCAGTGGTAAGACACGGGGAAGTGGATGGGAATGTTAGCCGATACTTGAGTGATGGGACCGCCAAATCGACTGCGTCTCCGACAAAGTATCACATGAGTTTTGAGGGGTTAGTAAGATGGGTATGAGGTCAGGATTCACTGTGGTAGGTGATGCGACCATGAGCAATTTGTTTATCGGTTGAAATTTTAAAAATCTTAGGCAGCCGGCTGCGGAAAGATAGCTATCTAGGGATTTAAATATAGTATTAATTCGACCGCGATTCTCCAGAAATTCTCCGTCGGCGTGCCTTCCGATCAACGGTGATGTAGGAAGGGCTTCATTCATAAAAATTATTTTATATGATAAGCCTTAAAACATATCCGTCGACGTGCCTTCCGATCCTCGATGATATGGAAAGGACTTAATCCAGCAATACGACTTGCTTGTCTCAAAAAACAAAAATCGGATCGTTTCTATCGAAAACTATATAAAGAGAACAAAAATAAAATTCATCGGCCAACGAACGCGCGAACAAAAAATAAATGAAAAAAGAAGAAGAAGAAATCCAATCACCCCATGTACACAAATAGTGACACAAAAAAGACGGAAAATAGCACGAAAAAACAGGACTGCGCGTCCACACAGGCACCGCACTACTGATGCCATTATTTAATTATACTGACCAATCACCCCATGCACTCGAACAGCGACACAAAAGAGACGGAAAATAACACGAAAAAACAGGACTGAGCGTCCACACAGGCACCGCACTACTGATGCCATTATTTAATTATAATGACCAATCACCCCATGCACTCGAACAGCGACACAAAAGAGACGGAAAATAACACGAAAAAACAGGACTGAGCGTCCACACAAGCACCGCACTACTGATGCCATTATTTAATTATACTGACCAATCACCCCATGCACTCGAACAGCGACACAAAAGAGACGGAAAATAACACGAAAAAACAGGACTGAGCGTCCACACAAGCACCGCACTACTGATGCCATTATTTAATTATAATGACCAATCACCTCATGCTCTCGAACAGCGACACAAAAGAGACGGAAAATAGCACGAAAAAACAGGACTGAGCGTCCACACAGGCACCGCACTACTGATGCCATTATTTAATTATAATGACCAATCACCCCATGCACTCGAACAGCGACACAAAAGAGACGGAAAATAACACGAAAAAACAGGACTGAGCGTCCACACAGGCACCGCACTACTGATGCCATTATTTAATTATAATGACCAATCACCTCATGCACTCGAACAGCGACACAAAAGAGACGGAAAATAACACGAAAAAACAGGACTGAGCGTCCACACAGGCACCGCACTACTGATGCCATTATTTAATTATAATGACCAATCACCCCATGCACTCGAACAGCGACACAAAAGAGACGGAAAATAACACGAAAAAACAGGACTGAGCGTCCACACAGGCACCGCACTACTGATGCCATTATTTAATTATAATGACCAATCACCCCATGCACTCGAACAGCGACACAAAAGAGACGGGAAATAACACGAAAAAACAGGACTGAGCGTCCACACAAGCACCGCACTACTGATGCCATTATTTAATTATAATGACCAATCACCCCATGCACTCGAACAGCGACACAAAAGAGACGGGAAATAACACGAAAAAACAGGACTGAGCGTCCACACAAGCACCGCAGTACTGATGCCATTATTTAATTATAAAGACCAATCACCCCATGCACTCGAACAGCGACACAAAAGAGACGGAAAATAACACGAAAAAACAGGACTGAGCGTCCACACAAGCACCGCACTACTGATGCCATTATTTAATTATAATGACCAATCACCCCATGCACTCGAACAGCGACACAAAAGAGACGGAAAATAACACGAAAAAACAGGACTGAGCGTCCACACAGGCACCGCACTACTGATGCCATTATTTAATTATAATGACCAATCACCCCATGCACTCGAACAGCGACACAAAAGAGACGGGAAATAACACGAAAAAACAGGACTGAGCGTCCACACAAGCACCGCACTACTGATGCCATTATTTAATTATAATAACCACTCACCCCAGCACACAAACAGCGGCACAAAAGAAATGAAAATAAACATGCAAAAACAAGACAGCGCGTCCCCGTGGTCAGCGCACTAATGATGCCATTATTTAATTATAATAACCACTCACCCCAGCACACAAACAGCGACACAAAAGAAATGAAAATGAGCATGCAAAAACAAGACAGTGCGTCCCCGTGGTCAGCGCACTAATGATGCCATTATTTAATTATAATAACCACTCACCCAAGCACACAAACAGCGACACAAAAGAAATGAAAATAAGCATGCAAAAACAAGACAGCGCGTCCCCGTGGTCAGCGCACTAATGATGCCATTATTTAATTATAATAACCACTCACCCAAGCACACAAACAGCGACACAAAAGAAATGAAAATGAGCATGCAAAAACAAGACAGCGCGTCCTCGTGGTCAGCGCACTAATGATGCCATTATTTAATTATAATAACCACTCACCCAAGCACACAAACAGCGACACAAAAGAAATGAAAATGAGCATGCAAAAACAAGACAGCGCGTCCTCGTGGTCAGCGCACTAATGATGCCATTATTTAATTATAATAACCACTCACCCAAGCACACAAACAGCGACACAAAAGAAATGAAAATAAGCATGCAAAAACAAGACAGCGCGTCCCCGTGGTCAGCGCACTAATGATGCCATTATTTAATTATAATAACCACTCACCCAAGCACACAAACAGCGACACAAAAGAAATGAAAATGAGCATGCAAAAACAAGACAGCGCGTCCTCGTGGTCAGCGCACTAATCCGTATTTATCCAGATAAAATAATCGATAAATTAGCACCGACCAACCGGTTCTGAGGCCTTCGGGGCGGTTAGGTGTATCGTTTATTGATATCAGATTGCGGAAAGCCTCAACCAGGGAATGAAATGATGGACCCGGAACACCAAGTTAGCTTAGGTCCGTCGAGTTGTAGGATTATAATATTGAAGATGTTTGGGTCCCTCTGGGGGGATTTATCGATTGTGCAAATTTGTTTTGATAATAATCGAGACAAGTCGATGTCTTACATATTGATTTGCTAGCTTAAAGTTGACTTTTGTTGTCCAGGTAAACACTGGATTACACTATTTCAACATTCCGCAAATCATGTCCGCAACTCATCATGATTGAACTGCAAAGTGCACATGCGAAACGTGATTTACCTCATGTCGATTCCCGTGTGTGGCTTGGATAAAAAGAGAAAACTGTGGAGAGTTCAATTTGGAATCGATGACGATTCTTCATCCAGCCACATCCACCAAACCGCACCAAGGTTGAAGCTACCGTGAAGTGTACTATCAGCGTAACGAGCTCGGTGTTGAGTTGATTCCTCCAGGCACCGACACTCGAGTGCGAGAGAATCATGTCACGTACCGCCGATGAAGTCCCGACCTCGTGTAATGCATAAATCGAATCAATTACTTCAAGTGCAAACCGAGCTGTGCAGCGATTCCCGGGAATTTCGATTGAAATGTTTTTCGGTCAAGTGTGTCCTTGGGGCCTGCGACACCTCAAACAGAGATACCTGTTTGGAATGATTAATCACCGGGAGTGAGAACCGGCTTGACTGTGTAATAGGATGTAACAAAAATGACTTTTTGGCGGGCATTCAGGGGTTTGTTCCGGTGGGCATACTGAGCCTAAATCCCAAATATGAGCTTGATTGGACGTAACAGGAGCTGGCGCTCCGCCCTTCAATTTTAAATGGGATTTAACCCGTAAAAAAAGATTTTTTCAAAAATGTCACTTTTTGAGGCATTTTGGCCACCAATGCGTTTACCAAAAACATCACTGGCGTGTAGGCCAGATCCTTGCGCATCTTTTGGTATATATAACATTGAAGTTTGGAGGATCCTGGAGCTCGGTACAGACCTTCAAAGTTTGGCATTTTTTCGAAAAATCGGTCCCAGCAAAATCAAATGGCGTCTCGGGCGTCGCGAGGTGCGACGCATATCTTTTTTGCCGGGGCCGATTTTTCGAAAAAATGCCAAACTTTGAAGGTCTGTACCGAGCTCCAGGATGCTCCAAACTTCAATGTTATATATACCAAAAGATGCGCAAGGATCTGGCCTACACGCCAGTGATGTTTTTGGTAAACGCATTGGTGGCCAAAATGCCTCAAAAAGTGACATTTTTGAAAAAATCTTTTTTTACGGGTTAAATCCCATTTAAAATTGAAGGGCGGAGCGCCAGCTCCTGTTACGTCCAATCAAGCTCATATTTGGGATTTAGGCTCAGTATGCCCACCGGAACAAACCCCTGAATGCCCGCCAAAAAGTCATTTTTGTTACACTCTACTGTGTAATCTACACCCCAGCTAACCCACCACTCCCAGTCCCGTCCAGCATTCGTACACAGTCCAACACTACAAGTGTTGTTGGTACTCTCGCTGCTGAAGTTCGACTGTACGTCCCGTTTAGTTCGTGTATGCACATGACAGCAAACGTGAACCCTCCTTCCTCCACGTAGTCCGCCAAATGAATCCTGGCAAGTAGGAGGACTGCTGGCGCGAGAGAGATATACACATGGGTGGCCTATAGAGCTTTATGACGTTTCGCGTACACACACTAGCGCACCATTTGATTTTGCTGGCCGGACAAAATTTAACCTCAATCTTTTTCGTGTATGTACACGCAATACATGCGCACGTAGATAACTCTATATGCAGAACAGCCGCCAGTGTCTGTATATCGTTGACTTGTCGAAGGCCGTCCCGGTAGCGATACGTTCAGCGTCGGGAATGTGTTCCACACCTGAGGACTTGCATGCACAGATTTGCAGGAATGAAACGACGACGGGAACCTGTCTGCTGAATTGGGTTGGTATTTATTGCCTTCGCCGAGATTGGTGGAGGATTCGGTGAGAAGCGGGGAAGTGTTGCCAGCGATTAAACACTTTAACCAGAGTTGAGTGCAAAGACAAACACAATCTGGAATGCATTGGGATTGGGGAAATGTCGTGGAAGTGTAACCGTTTGATTGTTTTGTGGAACGATTTGGAATCCATAAATGAATCTTCAGCGTAATTTTATTCGCAAATGTCTAAATTGGGCTTTGCTTAGTTATTTTTTCCCCAAGGGAACCGACCGTTTTCCTCGAAAATAAAATTTAGAGTCCATTCCATCTCCCCACTAGCATTCTTCCACGTAGCACTACTTGATCTTATAATCGAATACTGCCAATCACGAGACGTCTTCTTTCCCGGCTCAATACAAGCCAAAAGCGTCGGCGAACAAGTCATCCCTTCCGAGCCGGAATGCTTAAGCGTCGGCACGTACACCCAGGATGGGCTGGCAAGAATGGGAAATTGGTCTGCACAGTAATAAAAATCGAAAAAGTTGTTTTAAATGGATCTGATTTTCCTTTTCGTGAAGACATTTGAAAACTTAAAAATTTTCTTGTGAAAGTTTATTACGTCCCGAGCAGACGGAAATAACTTGGGAATAACATTCTTTGTTATTTGAAAATACTAGGCCAATAACATTTTATGTTATTTATAACAAGATTTGTTATTCGCCGTTATGATTTTTTTGTTATTGGATTGTTATTCTAATAACAGACTAATAACATTTTACGTTATTCTTCGAACAAATCTTTGTTATTATTTTTTGTTATTTTAACAACTAATCCGATCATCCCAATAACAATTGGAGGTATTCTTCCATAACAAAAAATGTTATTCCCAAGTTTTTCTGGCTTTCAATCAATATCAGACCGATAACAAATTGTGTTATGATAACATAAACTGTTATTGAACTCTTATGCAAAAATGGATTTTTCAAGAATATTCCATAACATTTTCTGTTATTTTAACAGTATTTGTTATTGAAATGGCATGAATTTAGTTATTACCGTCTGATCGGGGTATCCTTGAGAATCAGCAATAAATGCAAATCCAATTGTTTCGTTTTGTTACTGTGCTGCCTGGTCACTGCTGGAAAGTGAATTAAATTGAATGCTGCTTGAGTTCTATGAAAAATGTAGAAAAAAATATACACAGCCAGCTAAAAGATAAACAGTTGTTCGCGAAATCAGCATTGTTTAATTGACCTAAACTTTTGATGTCTTCCCATATACCAAGGATTTTTCTCAGCTTATCGTCGATAAGATTATCGTCGAACGATAGCGATAATTAGGGCTAGTGATTTTTCGTGATTTCACGGAAGACGCGTAATCCGTGAAATTCGCCCCTGGGCCGTGAATTTCGGAAAATACCGTGAAATGCCGCATTTAAGCTTTATTTTTGTAATTCAAACATTTTCAAAGATTTTTACAAGCATTTTAAAAGCAGTTTACAAATAAAAAAGTATTTCATATCAGTTCTACAACAATGTTTTGAAGCTATTTTTCAGATTTATACCACAAAATTCCAAAACGATTTTAAAAGCACATTAATCAATACTTCTGTAAAAGTAAGTAAAAAAGTAAATCTTTCCCAGTTCCTGAGGGGAACACCCTTGAAGAGTATCGGGGCCGGCATTTACAAAGCGGATTCAGTGGCAGTTTCATTCTCAACTTAATGTTAACATGTTAAGGTTAATGTTAACATTCCATAGGTCGCCTCCCTAAGGTGTCGTGATAAGGTCCAGTTTGTGACGATACACTACCTTCCCTTTACTAAGCAATCGATTCCAGAAGGGAAAAGATCACCAGTTGTGTTGGTCCGAGCCGGGATTTGAACCCCGATCTACCGCTTACGAGGCGAAAGCGTTCTGTAAAAGACAACGCAAAAAAATCATTTTGTTTAAATTTTTGTAGAATTTTTTTTGAATAATCAACTATGTGAAACAGCGATGAACAAATTGCATTTAAATATATTGAATAAATATAATGTGCTTTGAATCAATTGATAAAAAATATTATCAATTGAAAACATATTTGTTAACTATTTTCAATGTATTCTATTTATTCTTGAATTATCAATAAATGTAAAAAACTGCTATTAATGAAGTTTTGCCAGAACTTTATTAAAAAACTTAATTTTCCCTATTGCTGAAATTAAGGAAGACAGAAAAAACTTTATTGCGCTAATTTTAATGATTCTAGTTTTGATGAATTAGAGGTTCAGGACGTGCTTCGTTTTGGAGGTATTAAAACAAATTAATTTGTAAAATCTCAATAAAATTAAAACAGCTGAATCATAAATCCTTTACTCAATATTTACATTTGTTTGTAAGACCTTATGAAAAATCTAGAATTCAACTGGCGGAAATTCTTCAAAATTTCCCTAAAGTATCGTAATTGCCGTGAAATTTCAATGTTTTGTTAATGGCATGCCGCGTAATTTCGATTTTTTGCCTAAAAAATAATTATGATTAATTCTATCGGAAAAATCATTTTTTAATCTCGTTCAAATTAGCTCAATCAATCAATATCGTTTTAAATGCTTTCACTAAGAATATATTTTTTGATAATACAATATTCAAAACATAAACACAAAAAAATAAAAATAAAAAATCACAACACACCGTATTTTTTCAAAAACACTCAATTTTTTGTGTTCTATTCAGTTTTTTTTACGTTTTTTGTTAAATACTAAAATTTACACAAATCATCGTTTTAATCGAAAAAAATCACATTTCCCAAAACAAAACACCGTATTTTTCAAAAACGTGGAGTGTTTTGTAAAGTACTAAAATTTGCACAAATACCGTTATTCCAAAAATACTCAAATTTTCACATTTGCAATATGGTTATCAAACGATTTGCATTTTGCATTTATTTTCATTATTTTAGACTTTTTAATTAAATTCTCAAATTTTCACAAAAGAATTTAATGAATGAAATACTGAAATTTTCACATATACCGAATTTTTTTAAAAATACTCAAATTTTCATAATTTTCAATATTGGTTTTAAAACGATTCAATTTTTCGATGCATAAAATACCGTTTTTTTATGAAAATACTCAAATTTCCATAATTTGCAATATCAAACGATTTGAAATTTCGTATGCATTTCCGCTGTTTTTGAGTTTGTGGAATAAAATACTGAACATTTTAAAAAATGCCATATTTTCCGAAATTACTCGAACAATTTCAAATTATAAAAATTTTAGTACTTTCAAAAAATACAACATTTTGAGAAAACAATTGTATTTCAATAAAAAAAACTGTAATAAAAGTGAGAAAGCATACAAAATTTCACTTCGTTTGATACGCATATTTCAAATTATGAAAATTTGACGTCCCGACGAAAACTATAGAACCCATGGTTATCGTTATCGAACCTCCTTAATTTTATCGTTAACAACCTTGGCTAAATAAACTTAACCCTCCACTGCCATTTTTTTAAATATTATTATTTTTTCCGTGATTAGGAGGTCAATTTGAGCAACTTTTGTTCTGCGAAAAACTTCACTTCTCTTGTTTTATGTTTTTCTTGTTTCATTTTTAGAATTTATACATGCATTTATCTTGTAAAGTATATTTTTACTACCTTCTATCATGATCTTTTGTCTTTTTAGTTTTTTCATGTTTTTACAGCTACTTTTTCAATTTTTGCATGTTTTTCAATTTTTTTTACCCTGGATTCGTTTGAAATTGCTTAGAAGCGTTATGTCAGAGAATACAAAAAATACTGTACACTAATTTTTACAAAAATAATTAGGCCGTTGCAAATATTTTTTGAAGTTTATGTCCCTCGACTTTGATCAAAGTCGAGGGGGGGGGGGGGGGGGGGGTTCACAACATTTTTAAACGAGTCCAAACCTGTTAAATATGATTGCCAATGCAGAAAAAGGCATTTAAGATTGTTATCAGTTGATTAGACTTCAATTTCCATTGAAATTTTGATATTTTTTTGAAAAAATATTTTTTTCCCCCTGAATTTTCGCACCAATTTTGAAGGGGGTTGGCGACATAAACTTTGAAAAATATTTGCAACGGCCTTATTGGTAAAAAAAAACACAGCCGAAATTGACTCATGCAACAAAAAAAATTGTTGGCCAAGTCACACATCCAATCCTCAATTTTTTAATGTATAGAGCTCTTATTTCCAATGATTTAAAAAAAATCGAAAAAAATGCTGAAAAGATTTTTTTGGCGAATTTTTAGATCGAAGGCCGCCATCAAGCTTAAGAGTCGAATGTTTAGAAAAAAAAGCCTGAACCAAAAAAACAAAACACAAAAAATGTGGTGCTTACACAAAATTCTAACCAAACAAACCATGGGAACAGTCCAACTGTAAAGAAAATGAGATGATCTCGTCATTGATTGGCAAAAAAAGCTACCAACGGATGTCATTAGCGTCACTGAATGTCAGCAGAGTTTGACTTGGTTGTAACACTTAAAGAATCCTCAACCGGAATGACTTCCCAATTTCACACCTAGCTCAAATCTTTCAACCATCACCGTAAACCCAACCTTTTCTTCCGGCATCGACGGCGGCGAAAAGTCACCTTCCAGGAAGATTAATTCCGTCGAATGCCGACACGGAAGCTGCCACGCCAATTTAGGAAACCCTACCCCGGAAACCGAGGGAGGAAGCGGAACCAGTCTCTCTCTCTATCTCGATTCAGCCTTTAGAATTGCTCCAACTGCGATGAAGCTGTTCAATTTCGGAGGTGCGCACTAAATGCAGCTTGTTGTACACAATCGGGCCCGGCCAGGCAGGCACAGTCTTGTTGTGACTCAGGGCTGCAGATGACTAATGCTGGCAAGAAAGGAGCACCCGGATCGGATCGATTTTTCGTTATCGCGCGCGCTGGATGGAATGTCGACAGCAGAAACCACCACACTGCTGTGGGAGAGACGACGACGACGACTTCGTTGTCCAAGTCACGTTTCCCGGAGCCCTGGGGGTTGGAAAGCGGACTTGTTTTGTTGCAGGAGGGGTGAGCAATTCTTCAGTCGTTTTCGAGAGTTATTAGATTGGGTGAATTGAGTTTTGCTCCGTTAGTGGGTTCTGGGAAGGCGAGAAAATATTAAATTGTTGAAACACTTGGGAAGAGAACAAGTTTGGTAGAAATGAAATGATGCAATTTGAGAAGATTGAAGTTTAGAAGGGTGAGTAAATTAATTGATAAAACAGGAATTATGTCCATGTTTTGCTACCGTTCAACCGCTTCGTAGCAACAATGTTGCCGAGGTCGTCGTTCAAAGGTTACGTTATCCGACCAAAACGTGCCAACCACCCGCATTCCACAGACTTCGCGTAACCGGGAAAAAGACTTTCTCACCAATTAAGCGCACGGAGGAAACCTTTTTTCCTCTTGCCCCCATAATCTTGCAAATCGGCTTAAACGGCAGAGCAAGATGGAGAAGGATGGATTCGAAACAATCAGCAATAGGGGTTTCCCACCCGGGAAATACCTTCTCTCGGGTCGGCAGATGAGGTGGAAATGGAGAAAAATGCAGCAAAAAAAAGAGGTGATGACAGGGCAGCTTTTCTCCGCCGCAGTCAGCACTGTTGTGATGGATCCCACGGAAAATGGTCCCTAAATGGAATACCGTAAACTGGGGTGACTTTGATAGCCCGGGGTGACATTGATAGAAATTTGATTTACCCACTAATTTTGATACATCCAATGTAACAGTCATATTTTTGCATATATGTTCGATAATTAGCTATCCCTTAATGTTTGCATACTCAAAATTCTCAAAAATGTTTAGATATTAATTTGACGGGCATTCGAAAAACCTATCAAAGTCACCCCGGGCTATCAAAGTCACCCCAGTTTACGGTACTAATTAGTCAGGGCGGATTTGTTTCGCTTATAGCTCGGATAATCAGGTCCGATTAAGTAGTAATGCTCGGTAACAGATCATGAAAAATATTTTTAAAAATAAGAGTAATTCTCTATGTTTTCTAAAATTGCATTTTCTTTGTATTTTTTATGTCAAAAGAAGTTATTTTGCATAATTAGTTTTTTTTTTTTCATACAAGCCTGCTTACAAATTTTCGGACTACAATATTCGAAAATCGGTATCTGCAATCCGATCAATTTTGTGTATTCGACAATCGAACCAAAAGTTCCCGAGATATCGCCAGTTGAAAAATTAGGGGTTAATAGGCGGACACTAAGTAAATTTTCACGTAATTTTCACTTTGATAGCAGTCCGATCAACAAAGTCTAAGAATGAAAATGAATTCTCAGCTTGTTTGAAACATTTTTCGCATAAGTAGTTTTATCTTATTCGAACTTAATGATGTCTCTGTATACGATAAAAGGCTTGCCCTTATGTATATTTTTGAAATATAGATACAAATACAAATACAAATAAGTGTTTTTCCAATATAAAATATTAGAAAATTAAAAAAAAAATAACATTTTTCCAAAATTTTATCTTAAAGTGCGTATAATTTTAAAAATGCGAATTTTATAAAAATGATTTATTCCATGTCAACGGAGCACACTTTTGAACTCGACTTTTTCCAATTTGAACCAAACTTTGTTTAAAACTTTCATCTACTATTAGCTAATCGCCACAAACCTTGGGATATCTGAGATTTGGTGCCGATCAAACCAGCACTCTATTTAGGGCATTTGTGGAAATACGATGTCTCATCCCTGAGGGTCCCGGAGCACCAAAACTTCTTAGCATGGTACTCCCAACGATTAATTGCTCTAACAAACAGGAACGTGAGCGGGGGATCCCCACGTTTCTTCCTCCGCTGTTGATTCAGAAATGTGTTGTTGTTTGAACATTCGTGCTCAAACTCAATCCAATTCAACGAATCATCTTTGTGGTTAACTTTACGCAGTAGGCCTGGCCGTTTTAACGTTTGTGATGTTTCAAAGCAATTTATTACATTGGGGCACTGCAATTGTTAATAATGACAAGAGGATGCTAGGCGTTAATCAACCTAAGGCATTTTCCAAGATTCCCTCGAAAGACTGGCTGCGCTAGGGTTAGATTAGATTAGATTAGATCAAACCACCACTCTATTTGAATACTTTCTAAACAAACATTTTTTGCTGATAACTTTGGGACTAATATAGGAAATTGTTCAATGATAAAAAGTAAAAATTATCCTTTAACTACCTTCTAATATTATTACATATAACAACAAAAAAACTAAAAGTTCAAGTCATGCCAAGTTCAAGTTAAATGAAAAAAGTTTTAAAAAATTGCAAAATATCTATGAATTCCAAACAATCCAGACTCAATTATCCGAAGTTTTGATTATCCGAAGTTCGATTATCCGAAAGTTTGTATGGGACTTCGAATAATCGAAACACAAGCAAACAAAAATCGTGTTTTTTCATTTTCTTAATTTTAGCATCAAATTCGAGTTCTGTGACCCCATTTTAGTCAAATTTGAATGGTTAAATGACTTAAAAATGACGAAATGCATTTTTTCAGTACTGCGTAACTTCCATCTGAGCCGCCATCTTGGATTAAAAATCTAAATCTTTTTAGAGTAGTTAAGTGGTTACATACATGTAAATCGGAAAAAATGCCAGAGGTTGGTATGAGTACGCATTTTAACTTTTTTCTAAATTTGTTTTCAGGGTATTGAAATATACATTTTCATCTGTTAACAAAATAAATTTGAAGACATTTGGTTGAATCATTGCTGAGATATAGCTATTTGAAGTTAGCAGTTTCAAAAAACGGGTTCCACGATATCTCAACACTGCGTTGACCAAATCGGCTCAAAATTTTTGTGAAGACTCGTTGAACAGATCCCGTGTGCATAACAAAGGCCGATTTAAAAAAATATATAAAAAAAGATTTTTTATTTATAACAATATTTTTTATGTTTCTCATTTAAAAAATCGTCAGTTTATGATTTTTGTATTTTTTTAAAAAGCAAAATTTAAAAATCGGGCTTCGTCATGCACACGGGATATGTCTTGAGAGTCTTCACCTCAAATTTCAATTTCAGCCAATTTGGTCCATAACATCTCGAGATATCGTAGCTGGTGTTTCGAGAAAAACGCTCAGAAAATTTGACAGTCCGCTTTGCCCATGGCAATATTTTGAGTTCAAATCGCCTCTAACTCAGTTTATTCAAGAAATATCTTCATGAAATTTTCAGGAGTGTAAGTTTTTTTTCCAATCATCGGACCTCAAATTAAAAATTTGCAAGAGGTCTAAGCCCCATTAAGTTAAAAATACAAAAATGAACTTTAGCGACGCATTTAAAATAGTTTACAATAAATTGCAAAAGGTTTTCCAAAAAAAAAATAACCTAACCAGTTAACCTATCGGCAATAATTATAAGTAGGGATTAAAAATAAAATTTAAATGGCTTAAAATACATGGAAAATAAAAATCGAAAAATTACGTATTTTGAAGAATTTCAACTTCAAGGTAATAAAAAGTAACGAGAATTTTCAGTTGATCTAATCTAATCTAATCTAATCTAATCTAACACAAACGAAGCCAGTCCGATGAAAGCATGCTGGAAAGTCTTGTGATTAGATTACGCCCCAAGCACTTTTCTTGTCAATATTAATAATTGCAATACATCCGAGATCACCCGAAAATGTAATACAAAAATTAAAGCGGCCAGCCCTACTGCGTTGTGTTTACCGCAGAGAGAATTCTGTGAACGGATCACATTCCACAGAATCTACAGGGGAGGAAGGATGCGTGGACATACCGTACCAAACGCTCCGGATCAGTTAGGTGTGGTGTGTTAGTGTAAATTTGGCAGATAATTATATTTTTTGGGAGGAAGTGGAATTGGGCAAAATGGGATTAAGGAATGGGAAAGTGAGGAAGGGGTAGGAGGGCTATTAAATTTATAGTATAATAATATAAGGGAATATAATCATTTAGCAAATAATGATGGAAAGCTCTCACCAAGAATCAGCAAATCTTAAAATCTTCGAAAGACAAAGCCAGATTGTGTCCCAACCTGCAGCTCCTAAGTTCTTAGGAGCCGCCAAACCGGCCGCATCTAATCAGCCAAGATTTCCTCGTCATCTGCGCGATTGAGGCTCTATCCCAGGACAGCGACGTCTTCCCGGACATGCAGCAACGCAACGCGAATCCCGTATATCTCCACCATCTCCACCTTGTCCACTGCCACTCACTAGTTCGTCTAGAACTAGCCGATAAGAATTTGACGGAAATCCTCAGAAGACGAAAAAAAACGCGGAGCGAAAAATCAAACAAACCGGACGCGACCATAGCTTACTGCGATCAGTAACGAGAATTTTCAGTTGATCGTAAAAAAATTATAAACGATTGAAAGGACATGTTTTTTTTTCGCAGACTGCAACGCCCAACCTTAACCAATTTGGCCCACAGATACTTATATTTGCCTCAGGAATTAAAAAAAAGGTGTGGGCTTAAAGTCACCCATAGTGGTTTCTGTTTTAAATAGTTCAAGTTAACCAGTTAAACATAGAACAAATAAGAAAAAAAGCTAAACTGTAAATATTAAAAATAACTTATTAGGATTAAAAAACAAAATAAACATTTCTGCAAATACATACTTTTCGTTTTAGAGAACTATCAACCAATTTCTGATCTTTTAACCCTCTATCGCCCATGGTTGCACCAGATCACCACTAATTTTTCACTTCAAATTGCAATTTCTCGAAAACTAATGAATGAAATGATCTCATTCTTTCTGCACAGTGGTATTTAAGATGTTTACTGCCTCCAATTCAAATTCCATCCAATTTGGTCAATTCTGTAGAAAATGGTAAGGAAAACCGTAAAAAAATCTCGATTTTGCTCTGGCCGGGAAGGGGTTAAAAGCATGGGAAAGAAGAACTATTAAATTTTCAGAAAATTTTAGCGTTGGACGTTTATCTTGTTTTATGCGAGTTTGTTAGGCTTTTCTGTAACATTTCCTATATTTTTTGTACAAATAAGTATGCAGTAATTTTGTTATGTCCAGACAACCCGAGCAGACGGAAATAACTTGGGAATAATATTTTCTTTTATTTGAAAATACTAGGCCAATAACATTTTATGTTATTTATAACAAGATTTGTTATTCGTTGTTATGATTTTTTTGTTATTGGATTGTTATCGTAAAATCAGACTAATATCATTTTTAACAAACAGTTATTCTTCGTTATTCTTGTTATTATTTTTTGTTATTTTAACAACTAATCCGATCATCCCAATAACAGTTGGCGGTATTCTTCCATAACACAAAATGTTATTCCCAAGTTGTTTTGGCTTTCAACCAATATCAGACCAATAACAAATTTTGTTATGATAACATAAACTGTTATTCAACCCTTATGCAAAAATGGATTTTTCAAGAAGATTCCATAACACTTTCTGTTATTTTAACAGTATTTGTTATTGAAATTGCATGAATTTAGTTATTACCGCCTGCCCGGGAATGCTTCTACGCATATTTCAACAATTTGAATGACAATGGTATCGTTCTATTGTAAAACATGAAAATACTAGAAAGGCAAAAAGTGATGATGGGAGATGTTATTATAAGCCAAATACTATCAGATACAAACATAAAGTAAACAAGTTAAAAGCAGAAAAAACTAAAAATGAAAAAAGAAAAACATAAAACAAGAAAAGTGTTTTTTCTTGGAGCAAAAGTTGCTCAAAATGACCTTCTAAACATGGGAAAAATAAAAAAAATCGAAAATAGTTTGAAAAAGAAGCAAGAATAATAAAGATTTTTGGTTTTCATCTGAATAGCATTTTATTTACATTTGCTGTTACTTTTGTATCTATTCATCCTACTTTCATTTCTAACACTCAACTACAAATTTTTCGATTTAATTTAATGTTTCATGTATCATTATAGGTTATTTTTGTTCTTTAAAAAATACTCTCTTTTATGTTTTTCGTCTTCATTTTGAATATAAAAAAAAAATGCTGAAGTTAATGTCCCTCAACTCAGAACAAAGTCAAAAAGAAGCGAGAGGGCAAAAATACAAAAAAAGCTACAAGCAAAAATAAAAGGTGCAAAAAATGCATTTTACAACAGTTTGCACCGCTTAAGTTTCAAAATATCTAAAATATTATTCCGTGACGTGACAGTACAAAAAGCTCAACGCAAAAATCTCCTTTGCTTCCAATTGAAGCTTCGCGTCAAGTTGCGCCGGTTAAGTGGAAATTCAGGTTCCCGGCACGACCCACCAGAGACGGGCTGAATTACTCTCACTCACTGTCTGTTGTCCCTCGAATGGATGAGATCATCTTTCGGCCTTCGCCGGGGCAACTCTCGCGGTTGTACTATCATGATGGATGGATCCGCACACATTTCTGGCGATGTGAAAGGTGGAGTTGTCTGGTTGCACTGCCAGAATCGCTGGCAACACTGATTAAGCTATGAACAATAATGTGACGTGCGATTTTTTTTTCTCACTCTTTAATTGAAGCTTTTGTGGAATGCATCGAAAAAAAAGTGCATTTTTATTCCACGGTGCACCACGCCACACTCCGGCAATATGTTTTAATCAGAAACGTTCCAGCAATTTGTAGGTGGTTTTCAGCTTTTTTTTGGTCGGATATTTATTTTCTCGTCGTACACCATTTTTACGTGCCGCTGCAGTTTGTTGGTTCATGATTTTATTTTTTTGGCCGATATTTTTTGCGCTTGTTTGAGTGTTTATTTTCGCGAATTTTCATTGTGGTGGAAAATTTTTGCCCCGAAATCACGTCTGGCATCCATCATCGCCGTCATCACCGTCATTGGACGTCATTGGCACATTGGATGCAGTTTGAAAACATTTCGATTTTGTAGAGTTACTTTTTTTGTTTTACAGACGAATTTCACCCACTGTCCAACCTGGCGGCCAATAACCACGATTGGTATTCCACGAAATCTCGTGACACGCTTGCGAAATGGAAAACAGATTCCCACCCATTGCATTTTTCCATTCCGACACCCCCAGGAGTGGCATTCCATTCGCAGCTGCGCTGCTTTGCTTCAAACTTAAAAAATTGGCCTCCATTCATCATGACTTTTCACGTAAAACTTTCCCCATCAAGATGGCTGCCCACAATCAACCTCAAGTTATGACACTTTGCAAGATTAACCCTCCCCAAAAAAAAACCGTCCAAAGTGCACATCCGGTCGCTGCAACGCCCCCGTCCGAAGTCTGTAATGTGGCCGCCGTCCGCAATGCAGAGACTAGGAAGAAGCCCCATTTTCAATAACACACATTCCTGCCAGCAATGGCCGTGATTTATGGTTTTGTATGGTTCTAGTTTATATCCACCCCGGTTCTGTGTTGGCGTTAGCCCGAAAAGAGCCCAATTTTCCCAAGTCTCGATGACAGTTGAGATAGAGGGAGAGACGGGGGAAGATTTCCATAAATAACTGGAGCAAGTATAGGGTGCAGAAAAGTGAGGAATTTAATTTGAACATTTTTATATTTGTCAGGAATTCAGGGTGGATTTGGATGTATGACTGAAAGTAAACTTCAAGTCAGGCGTAATTTAAATAAACAAGGGATACATAACTTACGGATGCCCTCATACATTTATTTGATTGCTTTTTGTAAGTTTTGTAAACTATTTTGGAAAAAAATCAGCAATTATTCTGTATCTACTTTCTCATAACATCACTGCCGGCCTGCGAGTATTGCAACAAACAAATAAAAAATATGCAATACATAGTTCAACATTCACAACTCTTGCAATTCAACAAAAAAAAATCCAGAGTGACAGTTATATCGTGGATCCTATCGAGTTTGTGTCATCGACATCATTTACCCCTCTTTCGCTTGGAATGAATTTTCGTCTGTGTGACCAATATTCGCCATCGTCCGACGTTGACAGCAGCGCGCAAAGGTGTTTGACACGACCGAAATTGATGGTGAAAAAGAGTTGATGGTGAACCCGGACATACGGTAATAACAAAATTATTAATATTTCAATAACAAATCCTGTTGAAATAACAAAAAGTGTTATTATATTCTTCTGAACTTCAACTTCAAGAAAAAAATAATAACAGTTACTGATAAAATAACAATATTTAGTATAGAAGTGATGTTATATTAAAAATATTTAATAACACGCTAATAAGAGGAAATGTTATACATTTCAAGAACTCTCCTAATAACAAGATTTGTTATTCGTTTGGTATTCTGACTTAGAAATAAAATTACCATAAATCGCACAAATGAAAAAGTTTTCAAGTTTCCATAACACAATCTGTTATTATTATTTTCTTTTGTTAAATATGTTCCCCGGGAAGACTGTATAACAAAATGCATGCCATTTCAATAACAAATACTGTTAAAATAACAGAAAATGTTGTGAAATCTTCTTGAAAATCCATTTTTGCATAACAGTTTATGTTATCACAATAAAATTTGTTATTGATCTGATATTGGTTGAAAGCCAAAACACCTTTGGAATAAATTTTTTTGTTATGGAAGAATACCTTTAACTGTTATTGGAATGATCGGAGTTGTAAAAATAGCAAAAAATAATAACAAGGATTTGTTCGAAGAATAAATAAAAGTGTTATTAGTCTGTTATTAATAACCTCAAAATCATAACGACGAATAACAAATCTTGTTATAAATAACATAAAATGTTATTGGCCTAGTATTATCAAGTATCAAAAAATGTTATTCCCAAGTTATTTCTGTCTACTCGGGTTAGATCTTTGGGATAATTTTGTCCAATTTCGTCGGGGTCATTATTTTGGCCATGAAATTGGGTCCTTAAGCTAAAATTATTCTAAAAAGTTGAAATTTTGAAAGCTGATTTTTTTCAAATATTTGATATACCCCCTAAAAAACTTTGCTAAAATTGGCTGGAACTATGGGATAATTTTGACCAATTTCGTCGAGGTCATTATTTTGGCCATGAAATGGGGTCCTTAAGCTAAAATTATTCGAAAAAGTTGAAATTTTGAGAGTTGATTTTTTTAATTATTTGATATACCCTCTAAGGGATTTTACTAAAATTGGCTAGAACTATGACATAATTTTGACCAATTTTATCGGGGTCATTTTTTTCACCATGAAATGGGGTTTCAAGCTAAAATTAATCCGATAAAATTAACTTTTGAGAGTTTATTTTTTTTTAATTTTGTTATATTCCCTAACGGAATTGATTTATTTTTTGAGAATTTTTGAAATGTGAATAACAAAAACTGTTGTTATTTTCACAGAGCGATGAAGTCGAAGCAGACGTTGAAGTTCGACCTGGAGTGAGACCTCGGAGACGGCATCGGATTCAGCTAATTTTCAGCAAATTTTACTTGGAGTCGGAATCTGCGAAGTCGGGTATTTTTGGAAAGTTGAAGTCGGCGTTAACGTCATATCCTGCATCCAGAGTCGGAGTTGTCTTCAAAGTATGGATTCAAAGTTGTCGTTACTAGTTAGACTAGACTTACTAGTTTGTGTGACAGTTGGTCAAACTGAAGTGGATAAAAATACAGGCAAATACAAATTGAAAAATGGTTTTCATTTTCCAAATTTCCGAAAGTCTGGCATGACGCAGATTACCCACATTTTCCCCCCAGAAAGCAATCTGTTTTCTATTACTTTTATCTTTGCTGGCTTCACGTGTATCCCGCGTCCAGTCGATTTAACCGGACCGCTGCAACAGCAGCAGACCCAAAACGGTGGTCAATTTCATGCCGGTCGGAATTTCCATTCTCATAAGATTTCCCAGATTAAGCCCCAATTAATTCCAGCTCTCAGAACCCTGCACAACAGCAGAAGCAGCAGCGAACCAACCCCCCCCCCCTCTTTCCCGGGTTATAATTCAAACAAGTTCAAAATCACAGAAAGGTGGCCCAGATTTGCGCTCAACCGTGTAGCCCCCAGATATTGGTTCTGCCCGCCCGAAAAAGCCGAAAGAAGGGGCCACCCCAGGCGACTAGGAGCGATGCCAAGGCAGCGAAACCTGCGAGAGAAACCGTTCACTTCAATTTTAGCTAATTCGATACATTTACCTTGTGGCCTCCTCCCGCTCGCCTCACGAGTCCGCATTTTCTATTGAATCGGTTGACGAGCGAGGAAAAATTGGACCAAAGTGGTCGTTTCGCTGAACTCCGGACTTTCGGGCTTCCCTTGTGGCCGCCCGCCCAATATGGGGTGCACTTTTTCACGCTTCACTAGGAATTGCTTTCTTTTTAATCAGAAAAAAAATCTGACACAGAATGTAACAAATTAATATAGAGTCTTATTGTAAGGGAACTTTATTGAATTCTGTAACGATATTTTGAGGTGGTCCTTGCGAAAGGCAATTTCAACCAAATTAATCATATCCAGCTTTAAAAGTTGTATCATGTCTATTTAAGTGACGATATCTCAGGACAGTGTTGCCAGATCATCATATTATACCTTCTTTTTTTTGATGAATTTTTGAATACATTTCCAACGATGTAGGGGAAAGTGGGGCAAGTGTAACAAGCTAAGGAAATGCTCGTTATAACCCATTAAAAACGTGAAAAATTTGTCGGATTTTTTTATAATCATCTTATTCCAGGTCTTGACTAAGTCTTTGATAGAACAGGTTTTTAAAAAATCCAGTTTTTGACTGTAAAAAACTGATTTTAAAATTTTTGATTTTCCGTACGTTCTAATCAACTAGTGGGGCAAGACGAACAACCCGTTGGGGCAAGAGGAACAATACATGAAACAGCATGTTAATTTGCTAACAATTGAACTGTTATCACTTAGATACATCAGATTAGAATGTATTTGAATGGTTTCTTTCATTTTTAGATTAAATAATAATATTTTACTAAAAATTTTATCGCTTTAACGAAAAAAAAAATACTACTTCGATGATAAATAGTAAATTTTCATAATATCACTATACTTTGTATGTACAATTTTTTTTAACGATTTTTATCAGTTTTTAAGTACTTTCATGTATTTATTTCCCAATAAAATATGTTGTTGCAGCAATTCGTAATTTTTTCCATACTAAAAATCCATATGGTACTCTTGCCCCACCTGAACAAGATTTTTTAAAAGCTCTCAACAAAAATAACCAAAAGTTAAATCATACTTTGTAATAGGTGCATGTCATTTGTAGGGACACTACTGATCTAGGAAAAATAGCATTT
This sequence comes from Culex pipiens pallens, assembly GCF_016801865.2. Classification (NCBI taxonomy): domain Eukaryota; kingdom Metazoa; phylum Arthropoda; class Insecta; order Diptera; family Culicidae; genus Culex; species Culex pipiens. The sequence continues at coordinate 17,675,787 of NC_068939.1, forward strand.
TGATAAAATGAGCCTTAAAATGAACCCTAAGCCTTATTTTGTACTTTCCAAATATTATAAGAAAACAAAGGTTTCGAAAAAAACTTCATTAAATCTTATGCCCCGTGGCGTTTACGTCATTTTGGCGGTTATGTGGTAGTAGAATCAGCTAATTGCATTGCTAGCAACAATTCCTCATACTGGAAATAATCAAAATTGTACAAATTACGGCCGTAGGAGCGATTGTTCCTCTTGCCCCATATGGTCGTCTTGCCCCACCTTCCCCTAAAGAAAGATTGTTTTCATAGCCGGTCCCTTTCGAAGCATTTCAAGGTATTACACATTTTAACTTAAGTTCTCACATCTTTTGATAGTGTTGCCAGATTTTCCTTTCTTATCCATCATTCGAGAGCTACTTTTATTACAATTTTCAATGTTTTTATTTTTCTGTTTTTTTTTTCACTATTTTGATTAACAAAGGCTATTCAATCTAAACTAAATAAATCTATATTAGATTTTATGGAAAAAATTGTTGCAATGACCAAAAAAAAAATAAAGGTTCATTTTTGAAATATGATATCAAGTATATTTTCCAATTTTCGTCTCCAAAACTTTTACTAGAATTTCCAATTATTATTATTCATCATTTTTAACTTCTTTACCTTCAAGTTTTTAGATCAGAACTTTTTTTTTTCAAATAGATATTTTTCGGTGAGAAATAGAAAACACAATTTTCAACGTTTTTTTACAAGATTGATAATTATTAAAATAATCGTCGATAATATTACCGTTGATAATCGAGGTGATTATAAACCATCACAAATTACGACCGACGATCGAGAAAATCTCGATATGGGTACGAAGCTCGTTAAAAAGAATATATTAAAATTGAAAAAAATTAAAAATGTTACAAATAAAAAAAATAAAAATAAAAAAAATTAAAAATTAAAAAAAATAAAATATTTAAACAAATCAAATAAAATGAAAAATTTTAAAAATTAAAAAAAATAAAAATTTGAAAAATTTAAAAAAAAATTAAAAAATTTAAAATTTAAAAAAAAATTAAAAATTTAAAAAATATAAAAAAATTAAAAGTTAAAAAAAATGAAAAAAATAAAATTTATAAAATAAAAAAAAATAGAAATCACCCAAAAACATTCGTAAATTAAAAAAAATGTACCAATAAAGCAAGAAGATCTTTTATACTTAGGGCATGATTATCTGGCTTGGGCGTTGAAGAAACATTAGCAGAAGAAACAAACCATAAAATAAAGATAGCTAGCTGTAACATAACCATAAAACGGGTCCTATATTCATTTTAACCAATATTCATAATTATTTTTAAGTTGATTTTTTACTGTATTTTTAAATTAAATATTATTGTTAATTTGTTCTTGATTTAATAGAGTTACTTTCTTTTTAATCAATTTTATTTCAAATTTCAAATTTTTTTCAAATGGTTGAAACATTTTTTTTGAGTATTTTGTATATTTAATTCTTAAAAAAAATAATATGCAGTTTTTCAAAATTTTGGAATTAAAAAAATTAAAATTTAAAAATGTTTGAAATTTATGAAATCTCTGAAATTTTTCATATTTTTAAAATGTTTGATTTTTTTGAAGTTTTTAAAATATTAAAAAAAATCAAGATTCTAAATAATAACGATAATGGTTATAATTATCGTCGGAAATTTTCAAAATTTGCAATATGGGTTTCAAAGGATTAAAAATTTTTGATGCTTTTTCTCTTCATTCGAGTTTTTTTTGTTGAACAATGAAATTTTCAAAACATACCGTATTTTTCTGAAATACTTAAATGCTCGTTCAGCGGCTGTGGCTGACTGGTTACGGTGTTCGCTTTGTAAGCGAATGGATCTGGGTTCGATGCCCATCTGCTCCCAACGAGAAAATTAAGAACACATAAAATTTGAAATTGAACGAAAAATCATAGTCGCTCTAGGCGGGGTTCGAACCCCCGTCTTTGGATTGGTAAACAAAAATGCTAACCGCTAGGCCATGACGACTTGGTGAGCGTGGATTGGAATTAGGAATACTGTTACAGAGAGCGATTTGTGGCGCTATAACCACGGCAAATAGTGTCCAGGGCATTCGTGGAAATACAATGTCCCATCCCAGAGGGTCCCGGAGTACCAAACCTTCTTAGCATGGTGCTCTCAACGAATACAACCAAATCACGGAGCGTATGGTGGTGTGTCCCCACGCTTCTTCCTCCCCTGTCGATTCAGAATTGTGTTGTTGTTCGAACACTCAGTGCTCAAACTCAACCCAATTACGAGTCATCTCTGCGATACGGCTTTACGCAGTAGGCCTGGCCGCTTTAACGCTTGTGTTGTTTCAATGCATTCCGATGCAATGGCGCACTACAAATGTTAATAAATGACAAGAAGAGTGCTAGGCGTCATCTAACCTAAGGCACTCTCCAGGATCCCTTCGAAAGATTGGCTGCGCTAGGGTCTGATTAGATTAGATTAGATTAGATATTTAAATGCTCGTTCACCTTATTCAAGTGTTGTTGGAAAATGCTAAAATTATCACAAAAAAAAACATATTATTTTTTTAATTTGCAATATGAAAAAAAATGTATGCCTTTTCACTTTATGCAAAACTGAAAATGCATATCAAATTCAAAATCAAATTAAAAAAAATGTATTTGTGATTTTTTTCTTTTGAAAATTGGAGTTTTTTAGAGAAAAATACGGTATTTTATTAAATTTTTAATTTTAGTAATAAATACGGAATAAGCAAAACAAATTCGAAAAAATAGTATTATGTAAAAAAAATTGTATTTAATAAATTGTATTTAATGAATTGAAAAAGCATACCAAATTCCCAAATTGCAAATTTTGACAATTTGGGTATTTTTGAAAAAAAAAAACTGTATTTGAGATCAATTTTGAGTACTTTAGAACTTACTACATCTTCAAAAAAACATATTCTCTGTGAAAGCATTGAAAATGTAACATGATTTTATTGAATAAAGTCGATTTTCAATAGATTTTAACCGATAACGCTAGAATTATCGGCACCGTTATCAAGCTTCGACAAGTTTATTGTTATCAATCTTGGTTTTTCTAACGTATTTTTTCAAATATTATTGGTATTTATGAATAGACCTGATGATGACCGAAAGTAAATCCCCCCCCCTCGTTTTCTAAAAGTTTAAACCAATTTCTAGCTTTCTTTGAGACTTGCTTTGAGGTATTATTGATTTTTCTGAATAAAAAACTAAAGAATTAAAATAGTTACAGATTTAACATACTAAAAACAGGATGTTTAAACAAATTCAAACATATTTTTGTCCAATGTCTTAACATTCTATACACTGAATCGATACCGGGAATCACCGGTGTTACAACCAGTTACCCCTGCAATCGGGTTCATCCGTCCGCAACTTTGTCGTTTTTGCGGTCCTCAACTTACCTGAAAGAAACAGAGCAGAAAAAAACAAAAACAACATTAATAAATCGTTCCCCCGCTTAAAATTCTTCGCTACTACAAAATTGGTCTTGGAGTACGAACAAACGGTACCACCATCAGCAAGTAAGCAAACTCATTATTCCACCTTTTGCCAAGTCCCACGCGCGCGGAACATCGCTGCCTCGATGACGTGACAACTGTATTTGTTTGCAAAGTAACAGGCCAAAACAAACAAGTCAAGTTTTGGCAGAACGGTTTCAGAAAGGTAGGCACTTTGTGCTTGACGTCACGCGAAACTCCCGAAAACTTCCCAATTCTTAACATTTGTAGGTTAAATATGATGAAGCTGAAATGTTGAGGTTAGGTTGCTTAAGGGAGGGGGTCGTTTGGCAGTTTTTGACTGCTGAGTAGTCTAACAGAGGGAAGAGGTCAACAATAGTACAACAACTTGCTACACTTGATAGGTTAAGGAACTCTCTGTCAATTCTGGTTTTGGTCGAAAATTCGCACTGGTTCCGTTAGACCACAAGATTGTTGTTGTTGTCGGTGTACGATGAACGCTAGTGAAGAAGAATTCCGCATCTCACTCCCGAAGCCGGATCCCGTTGAATGACGGAGCAACCTCTTGACGATGGAATGTTTGCGAGCTGTGAACTGGACTGGAATTAGATTCAATTGGAGATCCTAAACAGTCGGAACAGATCATAAAGCACACCACACCAAGTTCTTATCGCGTCAACGTTAACCATAAAACCGGACCGAACTTTGTCGGTAGCGACAAGGCGGTTTGTTTGAGGTCTGGTTGAAGAAGACAAAGGTTTCATGACGTCATTCTTATGTGAAATCTACTTGTTTGCACTTGAAAAACAAACAAAAAAACAAGTCCAAAAAGGAACAAACCAAACAATACTACCAAAAAGCAGCCAGACCTTTTCGCAACCTCCTTGCTCGCCGTCAGAGTGGGTACTTGTGCTCTCAGTAATGAATCCAGCAGCATTGTGTCTGGAGATGACTTGAATGGAAAACTGTTGAGTTTTGCTGCCTCCCACGGACGGACATCTGGAGATGATGGCCAGTCTGACAGGCCTTATTGGAAGGAAGGCAGGGAGGTGGTGGTGGTGAAGAGATAAAAATGATTGCATGACTTGACTGCTAATATAGCTGCTGCCTGTGTGTTTCGCTTTTCGATGGTTGCTTGCTCCTTCTCACTGGCAGCAGCGGCAGCTCGACTCAGTAATGGATGTTTTAGAGTTTGTGTACTCGAAGGATGAGTAATACTCGGTGTACAGCTCTCTATACACAGATGTTGAGAGGGTACTTTGCGAAGGTCCGTTCGTTGATATTTGTGGTGGTGGTGGAGATTTGCAAGACAATATCAGGAGCACAGTCAGATGACACTAGCAGAAGCATTTTCGAAGCAGTTTTGGAATATTGATTTCAAAACTCTTGTGTGCTCATTTCTCAATTCGAGTTATAAAAACTGTAGAACTGTGCAATTCTAATATTAAATTTGAATCCCACATTAAATTTTGTTTATTGAGTTTTGCAGCAGTCCTTTAGGGTGACAAGAAAAATTGAAAATTTTGGAAAATCTCGAAATCCTTGGCTCGTTTCTTTAACTCGGATCTTTGATATTCCCTCACAGCAAAAAAATGTGTAAATTTGGAGGGTGGTTTAAAATTACCTCTTTATGATGTAATTTTACCTGAATTAAGACTGAAAAAGTGACGTTACACCAGAAAAGTGATAAAATTACACTTTTTTTTGACATAAGAGCAATTCTCTACGAAATCGGTCTTTTTTCTTCAATTTTAATTTTTGTATTTTTTAATCCGACTGAAACTTTTTTGGTGCCTTCGGTATGCCCAAAGAAGCCATTTTGCATCATTAGTTTGTCCATATAATTTTCCATACAAATTTGGCAGCTGTCCATACAAAAATGATGTATGAAAATTCAAAAATCTGTATCTTTTGAAGGAATTTTTTGATCGATTTGGTGTCTTCGGCAAAGTTGTAGGTATGGATACGGACTACACTGGAAAAAAATAATACACGGTAAAAAAAATTTGGTGATTTTTTTATTTAACTTTTTATCACTAAAACTTGATTTACAAAAAAACACTATTTTTAATTTTTTTTATTTTTTGATATGTTTTAGAGGACATAAAATGCCAACTTTTCAGAAATTTCCAGGTTGTGCAAAAAATCATTGACCGAGTTATGAATTTTTTAATCAATACTGATTTTTTCAAAAAATCGAAATTTTGGTCGTAAAATTTTTCAACTTCATTTTTCGATGTAAAATCAAATTTGCAATCAAAAAGGACTTTAGTGAAATTTTGATAAAGTGCACCGTTTTCAAGTTATAGCCATATTTAAGTGACTTTTTTGAAAATAGTCGCAGTTTTTTATTTTTTAAAATTAGTGCACATGTTTGCCCAGTTTTGAAAAAAATATTTTTGAAAAGCTGAGAAAATTCTCTATATTTTGCTTATTCGGACTTTGTTGATACGACCTTTAGTTGCTGAGATATTGCAATGCAAAGGTTTAAAAACAGGAAAATTGATGTTTTCTAAGTTTCACCCAAACAACCCACCATTTTCTATCGTCAATATCTCAGCAACTAATGGTCCGATTTTCAATGTTAATATATGAAACAATTGTGAAATTTTCCGATCTTTTCGAAAAAAATATTTTCAAAATTTTCAAATCAAGACTAACATTTTAAAAGGGCGTAATATTGAATGTTTGGCCTTTTTGAAATGTTAGTCTTGATTTGAAAATTTTGAAAATATTTTTTTCGAAAAGATCGGAAAATTTCACAAATGTTTCATATATTAACATTGAAAATCGGACCATTAGTTGCTAAGATATTGACGATAGAAAATGGTGGGTTGTTTGGGTGAGACTTAGAAATCATCAATTTTCCTGTTTTTAAACCTTTGCATTGCAATATCTCAGCAACTAAAGGTCGTATCAACAAAGTCCGAATAAGCAAAATATAGAGAATTTTCTCAGCTTTTCAAAAATATTTTTTTCAAAACTGGGCAAACATGTGCACTAATTTTAAAAAATGAAAAACTGCGACTATTTTCAAAAAAGTCACTTAAATATGGCTATAACTTGAAAACGGTGCACTTTATCAAAATTTCACTAAAGTACTTTTTGATTGCAAATTTAATTTTACATCGAAAAATGAAGTTGAAAAATTTTTCCGACCAAAATTTCGATTTTTTGAAAAAATCAGTATTGATTAAAAAATTCATAACTCGGTCAATGATTTTTTGCACAACCTGGAAATTTCTGAAAAGTTGGCATTTTATGTCCTCTAAAACATATCAAAAAATAAAAAAAATTAAAAATAGTGTTTTTTTGTAAATCAAGTTTTAGTGACAAAAAGTTAAATAAAAAAATCACCAAATTTTTTTTACCGTGTATTATTTTTTTCTAGTGTAGTCCGTATCCATACCTACAACTTTGCCGAAGACACCAAAGCGATCAAAAAATTCCTTGAAAAGATACAGATTTTTGAATTTTCATACATCATTTTTGTATGGACAGCTGCCAAATTTGTATGGAAAATTATATGGACAAACTAATGATGCAAAATGGCTTCTTTGGGCATACCGAAGGCACCAAAAAAGTTTCAGTCGGATTAAAAAATACAAAAAAAATCGAATGACCGAAATCCTAGAGAACTGCTCATAAAAGTTGCGTCCTTTGGACAGTTCTGGGCGAAACCTGCGCCACTTGCCGGCTGCAGGCCAAATCGGTATTCTAAAATCTGTATTTTTCAAAGGATTCTTTCATCGCTTTCGTGTCCTCGGCAAAGTTTATGGGGACGGTTCTGAAAAAAAATCATTGTCACACGGATTGTTTATGCCCATTTCTCAATTAACTTTTGTTCTGTAAAAAAATATATTTCGAAAAATCCGTATTAATGAGATTTTTGGTATGTGTTAGGGAACAAAAGACTTAACTGCTAAGCCATAAAAAAGTATGGTCAAAAATGTTGCCGCCATGTTAATATTGATTTGTTTTTATTTTTTGGAAAATATAAATTTTAATCGAAAACATGTTTTTAATTGTAAATAGTTTTTAATGTAAAATCAAATTTTCAATCGAAAATTCCATGGAAGGTTTTTGGATAAAGTGCACTGTTTTCAAGATATAGCCACTTAAAGTTTAAGTTTTACTGAAAAATTCCAGTTTTCAGATTTTTTAAAAAAGTTTTTATGATCCACTCTTAAAAATATTTGTTTTGAAAAAGGAAACATTAGTGAAATTTAACTAAAATTTTGAAATCAAGATTAACAATTCAAATGAGCGTAACATTGAATATCTGGCCTTTTAAAAATGCTTGTTTTGATTAAGTTCTTTGCTTTCAAGAAAGCTGTATTTTTTGGCTACACCGTTAAAGCTCTAATCGTGAATATCGCTTTTAACTGATTGTATTGCTTTAATTTCTGGTTTTGATAACTTTGCAGATAAAACATTTGCTACTCAATTTTTGTTTTAAGAAATAACTCACGAAATTTTACGTAAAATTTAAATTTTACAAAAATGCGAAAGAATCGCATGAAAAGGAACATTTTTTCAAGTTTTTACTCAGAAAAAAACTCTTAATAATGAAAAAAAAACCATCAATTCATCAGCTATTCATAAAAAAAAATTGAACACTTTTATTTTAATAACAGGAGAACATTTTTAAGAAAATAATGAACCAGAAATAATCATAAGTACTTCAAACTTCCTGACCCTTATCCCTTTCAGGCCTGAATTTTTCTGAGCTGTGTTAATCCACAATTTGGGAATCAGTAGTTCAATTTGTGGATCACTTTTGGGATGTTCTGGGTCCTCCAAAGTGTCCCAGAATACAGATCTTGGAGTCTACCGCCGTAACATCACGATTCTACTAAGCTTCCGATTATGGTTCATATTTAGTGATGTCCCTAGGACCCTTTGGCAACACTATGAGCTATGTGGATCACTTTTGGAATGCTCTGGGTCCTCCAAATTGAAAATTGGATGAAAATGATATCTGGATCCTTCAACGACAGATCATTTACAAAGAGAATTTTCTAATAGTCCAAAAGGATTGAAGATCTGACAACCCTATCAAAAGTTATCAGCACCTAAATATTATTTACATTTTTTCGAAGCCGGATTTCATAATTAGGTGAAAATTACAGCGTTGGGGCTTCGAAGCAATTTTGCAATGAGCCCTGAATTTTACCTAATGAAAGGTATGAGTAGTGAAGTAAAATTGATAGTACATTAAATGAGTTAATTTTTTTGAAAGAAAAAACCTTAAGTTTGATAGTAGCGTTTTTATTAAGAGCTATTGTTTTTTAGAGCTTCAAACTGTTATCTTTCCCAACTTTCCAAATTACTTTCCGATCCCAGCCATCAAAAGAATTTAATAACGTTCCAGTAGCCACTTCCAACTTCCAATCTCGGCCCTGATTAACCTTTTCATGGCCACTGCAAACGATTGGAGGGGTTTTTAATTTGCCATTAAAACGGGCACTCGATAAGCCACCAGCCACAGAGAACTCGCCGCTTCTGTCACACTTCCAACAACGACAGTTTCCTAACAAAAAAAGCTCATTTCTTATCGTTGCTGTCACTCTTTGTAGTAGCAGCAGCTAAAGGCAGCTCGCATTTCGTTACGGTTATCAAGTCTCCCGGACTCTATTATGCGCTGTGTACACTTTTTTTATGCGCTACGTGACGAAGAATCGTTAAGATGTGAACGACGAAATTTTTGAAAAACCTCCCGAACTTCAGCGTGTGACGTGATAAGGTCGCCTGGCTTCCGTGTTTCTTTTTTCGCTTTTTTTACAGTTCTTTTTGATACGGATCAGCCAATCGGAACGTTTTTTTTTACGGGGCAGCCTAATTAACAGCTAATTTTTACGTTGGCACGAACCAATCTCGCGTCCTGGAAACGAAGGTGTCGGAAATCGGATTTAAAAACCACAAAAACTTAATTTGATCGGTATTTAACACCTTTCTGTAAAAAATGTGCTTCATCAGAGAAAATTTCAATCAAAAAATAAAAAAAAACCCAAATTTCACAACCCCACTGCAGATAAATCTCATTTTTTAACCAAAGTTTTCCCGAGTTCCTCCTTAATCTTGTCCGGACCGGTGGTGGTGGTGTCGACTTGATGGATGATTGACTGTTACGACTGTGGGCCGGCGAATCTGCCTCCACAAACTTGTATGTGTGGGTTCTACCATAATCAATCATCTCTGTTCTCCCCAAGCCAGGGATTTGCAGGCAGCAGGACTTGGTAGAATCCTTCTGTTGTTTGACTGACGGGAGGGTTTTTTGTCTTTGTTTTCTTCCGGCCAACATTGACATTTACATAGTTCTACCTGCGAGGAGATTTTCCGCAAGTTTGGATTTTCGGAAGGATTGTGGAGTTGGACCTGGGGGGAAGGGACGTGTTTTGCAGCAATTTAAGTTAATGTGAACAACTTGGCAGGCAATTGAATTCGTTTAGGTAGATTGAATTATTTAACATAATTGCTATGATATTTTGGAGGACTCAGTCCTACTACATCAGTTTACTTTTAAGTCAAAAAAAATCAAACCATCCACATTAACGACCCCCGGGTCTTTTGTGGTCTCTATTGCAAGTTTCTGCTCGAACCTAGGAGTCCGAAGGCTTGAATGGGGAGAGCACCCAAACCTCTTTTTACTCCAAGGAACCTTCCACCCCAGTGTTTGAACTGACGACCTTCGGATTGCGAGTCCAACCGCCGCCAGCGATTCCACCGGAGTAGGCTTGGTTTGGTGTGTTGTTTGTACTTATGGCATGGAGACGACTCCTACACCTGGAATGACTTAACGGCTTAACAACCAAGGCCGGGACCGACATTTTACTTCCTCATCCGATGGAAGGTTGCAGCAGATGGGAATCGAACTCAGAATCATCTGCTTACAAAGCGGACAGCGTAACCATTCGGCCACGCACTGCCACAGTTTACTTTTAAGATCAAGTTTAAATAAACTTAAAAAATATTTGACTAACAAACGATCAACAAAAGCAGGAAATAAGGCTGGAATCAATTTTACTTCAAGTTTTTGCCACTCCCACACCGTTGGTTAGGTAATCGAAAGAACTTTCCAACGAGTCCAAAACATTGAAGATCTGGCAACCCTGTCTCAAATTATGAGCACTTTTGAGATATTTTTGTACTTTTTTAGGGCCGGATCTCACTTAAATGCACGTTAACTATGTTCGGATCCGTCATTCGACCCATCGTTGGTTAAGTAATTGAAAGGTTTTTCCAGCGAGTTTAAAATATTGAAGATCTGGCAACCCTGTTTCAAGTTATGAGCTCTTAAGTGATATCTGCGTATTTTTCTATTTCGGATTTCGGAAACGAAATTAGACGAAATTTGTGTCCAAACCCATCATTTTACCCATTATTGGTAAAGTGTGAAAAAGGCACCAACCACGTGGGTGGATTAAGTTATTTTTAAATCGATTCGCGACCAACCAAGTCAGTGATTGCATCTCAGAACTTAACCTTCCTGGGGTGTTAAGAAAAACTTACGTTAAAGGTGTTAAGGGGTCTATATGACCCCGGAGTTGAAAACGCTGGCAAAAATCCATTTTACAACCGATTTTCGTTCTTTTGGACGCAAATGAAAGGTATGGATGTCTAGAAAGGCACCTGTGCTATGCGGACCCGATTTGGCCACTTTGGTTCCTGGGAATCGATTCCAAAGGAACAAATTTTCCAGCAAACCAGCACTACGGAGTTTTATTATATTTAGCTATGGATTAATGCATAATAAACTATATATAAAATCTAAAAATACGAGTCATACGTCCCGGAACAGGTTGCATGCCATTTGGATCATATCTGGCCACTCTGGAACCGGTTCCGGATACCCTGGAAGTGGCCAAATGGCTATTTTGGTAAAAGCCTATAGTGCGACATACCAACTTCATTGAATTTCAAGCCTTGCACACTGGAACCAGCAAAAAGCCAATTGGACCATATCTGGCCACTCCGAAACCGGTTCCGGATACCCTGGAAGTGACCAAATGGATAATTTGGTAAAAGCCTATCGTGCGACATATCAAACTTCATGGAATTACATGTCATGCTCACTGCAACCAGCAAAAAGCCAATTGGACCATACTGGCCACTTCGGAACCGGTTCCGGATACCCTGGAAGTGGCCAAATGGCTAATTTGGTAAAAGCCTATCGTGCGACATATCAAACTTCATGGAATTACATGCCATGCACACTGGAACCAGCAAAAAGCCAAATGGACCATATCTGGCCACTCCGGAACCGGTTCCAGGTACCCTAAAAGTGGCCAGATTGCTATTTTGACAAAAGCCCAACGTGCGGAATATCAAACTTCATGGAATTACATGCCATGCACGCTGGAACAAATGAAAAGCCAACTAGACCATATCTGGCCACTCCGGATCCGGTTCCGGATACCCTGAAAGTGGCCAGATTGCTATTTTGGTAATAGCCTATCGTGCGACATGTCAAACTTCATGGAATTACAAGCCATGCACACTGGAACCATTAAAAAGCCAACTGGACCATATCTGGCCACTCCGGAACCGATTCCGGATACCCTGGAAGTGGCCAAATGACTATTTTGGTAAAAGCCTAACGTGCGACATATCAAACTTCATGGAATTACAAGCCATGTACACTGAAACCAACAAAAAGCCAACTGGACCATGTCTGGCCACTCCAGAACCGGTTCCGGATACCCTGGAAGAGGCCTGATTGCAGATTGTGTAGCACGATGGGCTTTTACAAAAATATCAATCTTGCCACTTCCAGGGTATCCGAAACTGGTTCCGGAGTGGCCAGATATGGTCCAGTTGGCTTTTGGCTGGTTCCAGTGAGCATGGCTTGTTATTCCATGAAGTTAGATATGTCGCACGATAGATTTTTACCAAAATAGCAATCTGGCCCCCGTAGAAACAGGATTTTACGTGTGATTCAACCGTTTACGTCGAATCTGAAGTTTACATTAACTGAGTTTACATGTGATTCATTTTTTCCGTGTCGAGTAAATTCACATATTTTTTTCTGTGAACACCACTACTGTCTGGCAACATTTTTATGAATCATTTCGAGTTCGAATGCGTCCAATATATATTCAATAAAAAATATTATATTCAAACAAAAAATTTCAATAATGAATTTAACAGCTGATTTATTTTTCTAATAAGAATTTCAAACCACTTTTGCTATCACACCCAATGCCCAACCTGATTCCATCAGACAAAAATTGATTGAAATTCGCTCATCAGTCATCTTCCTCTGTTGGCCAAGATTCGTTTTGGCCCGCAGATTCACATCGATTCGTTTTATCTGTCGCCTCTCCCACTCTTCTTCTCCTCGCTTCCTCCTTCCCAATCAGCAAATTTCATTGTTGAAGCTGTCTTCACGGAATACCCCAAAAACGATTCTCTTTCTCCAGTTGACACTTGGCACGGTGGGGTAATTTGTCAATTTAATAAATAATTTGTGTTGTTAATTTCAGTGGAAAATTGTGAAAAAATATATATTTTTGTATTTCTTAAAAACTCTGTTTTAATAACAATTTTCATGATCAAAATCATAATTTGTCCAGTTTTAACCAGTTCTGCCCAATTTTCACAAATCTGTTCCCATGTGAGCGCTCGACTATCATCACTCATCGTCTTTCATCGTGTGTTCCCACACGCACAAGGCTGGTCCTTCTCCATACACAACGCTCTCTGGCATGACATGGGTGATGTCAATTGGAAGCGATCTGTTACTGTTGCGTGTGAGACAACTCAAAAGAAGTGCGAATTCCTTCCACACACGAGCAGAGCTCGCTCAATTTAGTTTGAACTCTCGGCTCCAGAATGACTGAATCTGTTCTGAGAATGATTTTTTTTTATGTTGGAAATGGTATCGACTGCACCTGGTCTTGAACTCACTGACAAAATTATTGGAAATAGTGCGCCCGCAGTGTCAAATTGACAAAACTCAATTCAACATTCAAATTTATGTTTAAATCTGTTTCAAATCATGACTAAATTTAGCGCCACATGTTGTTTGATTCATTTTCATAAAAAAAAATAAATGAAAACATCTGGATTGCAACATTTTGAATGCCACGTGCCACATGGGTCGAATTCCACCGCATGATGAGTTTGACATATTTTTTCCATGTTTTATCTTGAACGGAACATACAATCTTCGGAATGTGTGTGTGTGCGCGCACTGCTTGGCAATCGTAAAACGAGAGCCTGACAAAAAATAAAAGCAAAACAAAAAAATGACAGCCATTTGTCACTGCGGTAAAGTTTTTCCTTATTCCCAACTGGATGTTGTTCTTGTTGTTGCCGCTGTCGGAACTTGTGCTATCATTTTGGCTGCAAGAAAATTACAACTTTCAAGCAAACCGACACGGGGTAGTGAATTACACACTCGTACGCTGAGGAAAAAGTTAGGGAAGCCAACTAAGAGAGTAAATATCAACTGGTGAGGTTGGAAAAGTTTTTCCTTGAAATGTTTTTGATTTGAGTAGCATTTCCCGGAGAATTTTAAGGGCTTTGCTGCCAAACCAAGTATGTTTTCATCAGTTAAGTAATTGCTCAACGAAGTGAGTGATCTTTAAATCACATAAAAAATATTTTCAATATTGAAAATGTTTGATCAATTAGCCCCACCTTGCTCTACCCTCACTTCATCACGCAAATTTAGAGGAGATTGTTTTGATTGCGAACCCCGCACAAACACAATGAAGGAAAAAAAAGAACTTCGGAATTCAGCGCAAAAAACGATCACGATCACACTCCAGCGAACAAGTCAAAGAAGAAGCGCGATCGTGCGGCACGCACTCATCTGTTCGTCGTCGTCGTTTTTTTTGCCCAATTCTCTTTTGCGAGCTCGTTCGGCTTCCGCTCTTCGGGGATTGTGGGACGCGTCACTCACGGGTGGATTGACCTAGGGCGGTGATCCCCGTAATTTCGGGCCTGGCGAAGATGACGATCAAAAGGAGGAGGAAAATTTTAGAGGAAGTGATATAACCTGTTTTTTGTTTTGTTTTTGTTTTGTGAATGAACGTCGAGGTCGATAAGATAACTGTTCCCGGATTTGGGTTCGGGTATGGGGCAATAACGCGGCGCTAATGGGATCGGACCGGATTAGTTGGAATGTCGTTAACTATTAGATTTTAATCGGGTTTATGGGACGTTAAATTTGGTTGGGTCATTAGGTTTATCAAATCCTGATCATTAAGGTCGTCAACACGATCTTTTTTGAGATTTGGACCACCCAAAATAATGTCAAATATGCATTTTTTTTTTATATTCTAAGCACAATGGAATAGACATGTAAAAAAGGTCATAGTTAAACTAGCTGTTATAAAAAATCACTCAAAATGAACCCTCAATCAAACCCAATTCAGTTAACACCAAACAACTGTGGGAATTGCAAAATTATGCATGATCCAATTGTCTGTTCATAATCATTTTAATTAGTACCCAATTTTCCAAAGTGCCGTCCCGTTCATCCACATAATAACTGTTTTATAATTCTGTTTTTAATTCAAGTTACAACAATTACGGCACAGTCTGTTCATTATTATCGCCCAATTCTTTTTCTCTTTCCATTTTGGGTTCTGTTCTGATGTCAGACTCCAGAAACTCTTGCCAAAAAAGGGTCCATTTTTAATGACCTTTCCCTCATGTCCCCCCACCCGGTTCTTCGCTCCGGAACCACTTCCGAAAGTACGGATGAAAACGATAATCAACGATTATGGGTGTTCAACCTTGTCTTCTTCTTCTTTGAAACATACTGAATGTGTGTGTGCGTGTGAGCTCCCCCTTAACTTCTTCTTTATGGCACCACTTCCACGTGAACCATAATTTTTACGCTGAAACCAAAGCTTGTGTGTGTGTGACGCCGTGCATGCTGCATGCCAGAGCCGTATAAATATTTAACATGATTTTTCTTCCACCTTCGCTCATTACTCACGCTCACACCCTCCTGCGCCGAAGAGTTTTTCCCGACAGCTAATAGAGCGCAAGAGGAAGATTCATTACCGATTCACACACACACGCGCGCGCGCGGACGCACACTTATACAAGTGTAATGCCGGCAAATGCCGTGAATAAATCGTTTGCGATTTTTCCCCCTTCTCCATCGCTTCCTCTCTATTGCTTCTCCACGGAAACTCCAAGATTTGTGTGTGTGAGTGTGATACTTCGTGATTGCCATCGGAATTGGTCATTAAGCTGTCGGATTTCTTGAGATTTTTTTTGTTCGCTATAATTTCGAATGTCTAGTGGACCGCGATCTCGATGCATACAAGTGCAAACTTGTTAGGTTTAGGTTTTTATTTTCTTTACACAGTATTAGCATTAACTAATGTAATGCAAAGTATCAATTAATTAATTTTGATTATTTTCAAATAATTTGAAAAAAATCACATTCCTTTCCTCAATAAAAAAGAAATTTTATATGAAACAATGCATAAAACCTAAAATTTGAAAAAAAAATTCTCATTACAAAAACTCTCACATGCAATACTCACGATCGAATCCGCTCCCGCGGCTCAACCAGCAAAACCACGACCCGTCCGATGATCGGCGAAGCGATTTTGGCGAATGAGGTGTGAAAAGAGACCAGAGGAAAATCATCTCCCGATCGCACACACACCGGCCGGTACCGCGGCCCCACAGTGTGCACAAAAAAAAATAATAACAAAATTCCAAAAACAAGGCTAAGGTCAATAATCTCCAAACGAGAGAATAAACACATTCAGCGGAACGGGGAGATGATCGCGCGGAGCGTGTGACTCACCAACACTCGAAAAAGAGAGTGCGAATGATCGCCGCGAAGAAGCCGCGAGAGAAATCATCTGTTCACGACGAACGCACGCACACTCTGCCGTGTCAAGAGGAAGAGGGAAAGATAATAAAGTTTACCGAAAATCATCAAGATCGTATAAATAAAAGTCACTCGTGATTTAGGGGAGGCCGCAAGTCATGATTTCCTCTTGGTTGGTTTGAAGTAGAGTGGGTGAGGGGAAGAGAAAGGAGAAGAGAGAGGAGGTAATGGTTCACTTGGGAGAATTAAGCGGAAAAGAGCGAGCTCGTTTTGTTTGGATTAATGAAAAGTAGCTGCGGGAGAAATGTCGATCCAGTTGGAAATGAAAAAAAATCTCACGAAACGACATTTCTAAAAATGCTTCATTGAGAATCATAATGATGAAATTAAAATGTTTTTTTCTTAAGTTTTGTCATCGATGTTTTAATAAAATAGAATATGTAGAGAACAGGGATGGAATAATCGAAAAAAAAACAATTTTGCTTGCTTACTTTCTTCACCCGCGAAAGAGAGAGGAGGCAAATCACGCAAACGAAAATCGCTCCAGAAAATCTCCAAGAAAATCAATCTACTGATGATTTTTTTGTGAATTTCCTTCTAAGCACCACTCAAACATATTTATTTCACTTTGTTTACACACATTGCCCATCTACAAATTGTGACAGGTCATTTTTCGACGTGTGACGTTACACTTGCAAGTGTAGTAGTGAAAAAGATGTTCCGCCGAATAATCAAAATGATGATTTGTTTTAGATTCTTTTTACCGATCTTTCGTGCGCGAGAGAGGAGAGCCATGCTCCCTTCGTATTTTTTCTCTTGATGAACATCCAGAGATTTTCTGTTGATGATGATTATTCCATCGCTGGTAGAGAATCACATTTTACAATACGTATATGAAAATCAAACTTTATTTTCGTTGGCGAAAACGATCCAATTCTGACCGTTCCAAATATGTCGCCCTCTCCTCAAAATCTGCCCAGAACATCAGAGGCAAAAATAGTATTTTTTATTCAAAAAATAAAATTTTACTGCAATCAACTCAAAACAATTTAAAATGCATTTTCCTCAGGGTGGCCACTCAAGTCGGGAAATCGGGAAAGTCGGGAAAAAGTCGGGAATTCGCCAAAATCCGCCAAAAATCGGGAAAAAGTCGGGAATTTATGATTTTTGGTCAAAAAGTCGGGAAAAGTCGGGAATTCTGAGCATACTTGATTGAAATTTTTTTTTAACTCTTGAATAATTTTGTAATATTTGTAAAATTTTCAAATTGAATTCACTCATTTCTGCTTTAGTAACTTACTTTAAATTTAAGGTTCTTTTCACTATTTCAATATATTTGAGTATAGAAAAGCTGTTAAAGGCATTCAAAATCTTAATGAATATTGGAGTCTTTGACACAGATTTTCATAATATTTTTTATGAATCAAATGATCGCTTTAATTTTTGTTCATCAAACAAGAGGTAAAATTAATGAAAAACTAATATAAAAATATAGCCTAATGGCCAGCTTAGAATTATGATTCTATTTCATTTTTTCACATAATTGGATATTTGGTAACAGGTTCCAACTTGAGTTTGTCAATGGTTTTTTTGGTGAAAATTTTTAACTAAATTTATTTAGTAATTTAAAATATTTTTTTTTTCCAAATGTTGCCCTTGAACTTTTTTTTGTGAGTATGGGTAAATAGATAAAGCTTGATTTTCAGTTTTCGGAAAACTTGAATTTCGAATAAAATCCAAAATTGAAAAACTTTTTTACGTTTTGGAAACATAAAGAAAATATTGAAATCGAAAAAAAAATAATCTAAGAAATTTTTAGTTATTGCAAAATTGTTTAAAAAAATTGTTTCTTCAATTATTTTGCTTAAAATAAGTGGGAAAACATAAAATCAACTTAATAACAGTTAAATACTGAACGCTAGATAAATTAAAATTGATTATAAAATTTAATATCAAAAATTACAAAATTAAAAATGGAACTTGTCAAAAGCATTTTTTTATGAATTCCTTGACATTTTCTAAATCCTTTGAATTAATAATAACAGCAATCATGTTTCAATCATTCTTTGATTTAAAATGATGATGCAGTTTTGAAAAAAATAGGAACGCTATTTTAAGTTCATTTATCTTTAACTTTTTGTCATTTTCAGTTGAAACGAAGTATCAAAAACTATACGTTTGTCAATCTAAAAAATAACATGGAAATTATAATTATTGTTGAACTTTCGATTATTTTTCAAAGACTAATTGTTTATGTTTCTACTCTGAATCATAATAATGAAATTCCATTTTTGAAGTGTTTTTTTATTTATTGTTTAGTTTTTGTATTTACCAAAAATGCCTATATTTGGAGTAGTGGGTCTCGTGGCGCAGGGGTAGCGGCTTCGGCTGCCGATCCCGATGATGCTATGAGACGCGGGTTCGATTCCCGCCTTAGGGCATCTCCAGCGCTGGGGTGCAAATCAAATTTGCACCCGGCTCATGAATACCGAGATCAAATTTGCCACCTTGAAAAAACTCCGTCATCCCCACCGCTAGGGTAGCAAATTTGCCACCGAAACAAGCCCACCGCGGGAGGCAAATATGGGTTTTTATCATTTTTTGCTCTCGTTTACCTTCAAAATCAATAATTATGTGTTGATTCATGCCTAGAAATGCTAAAAGTTTATTAAACTTTTTAATCCTATTGAAAATTTCAAAGAATTTCATTTTTCGAAAATGTCGAAAGTTAAACAATTTGCTACCCGATTTGATTCCCACCAAATTTGCTCTCGAGTTTGCCCCCGAGTCTCCCACCGCGCGTAGCAAAGCAGGTATCAAATTTGATCTCAAGTTCATCTGTAGAAGAAAAATATGTGTCGGTACCTGTCGGGTACTCATTTTCTGATACCCGACAAGTACCGGCAAGCCGGGGGGCAAAGTTTTGAATGCGTGTTTCGGAGATTTTTATATGTCTGCTCTATGTATGATATGTATGATGTATGATTCAAAAATTCAAAAATTCAAAAAATTTCAAAAATTTAAAAATTCAAAAATTTAAAAATTCAAAAATTCAAAAATTTAAAAATTCAAAAATTCAAAAATTCAAAAATTCAAAAATTCAAAAATTCAAAAATTCAAAAATTCAAAAATTCAAAAATTCAAAAATTCAAAAATTTAAAAATTCAAAAATTTAAAAATTCAAAAAATCAAAAATTCAAAAATTTAAAAATTTAAAATTTCAAAATTTTAAAAATTCAAAAATTTAAAAATTCAAAAAATCAAAAATTCAAAAATTTAAAAATTCAAAATTTCAAAAATTCAAAAATTCAAAAATTTATAAATTTAAAAATTATTTGAATCAATAAATAATATATGTTCAAATTTTTAAAATTTTTGATATTTTTGAAATTTTTGAAATCTTTAAATTTTTAATTTTTTTGAAATTTTTTAAATTTTTGAAATATTTGAAATTTTTTAAAAATTATTTGTATCAATAAATAATATATGTTCAAATTTTTCAATTTTTTGAAATTTTTGAAATTTTTGAAATTTTTGAAATTTTTGAAACTTTTGAAACTTTTGAAACTTTTGAAATTTTTAAAATTTTTAAAATTTTTGAAATTTTTGAAATTTTTGAAATTTTTGAAATTTTTGAAATTTTTGAAATTTTTGAAATTTTTGAAATTTTTAAAATTTTTGAAATTTTTGAAATTTTTGAAATTTTTGAAATTTTTGAAATTTTTGAAATTTTTGAAATTTTTGAAATTTTTGAAATTTTTGAAATTTTTGAAATTTTTGAAATTTTTAAAATTTTTAAATTTTTTAAAATTTTTAAATTTTTTAAAATTTTTGAAATTTTTGAAATTTTTAAAATTTTTGAAATTTTTGAAATTTTTTAAATTTTTGAAATTTTTGAAATTTTTAAAATTTTTAAATTTTTTTAAATTTTTGAAATTTTTGAAATTTTTTAAATTTTTGAAATTTTTTAATTTTTTAATTTTTTTTCCGTGCTTGATTCGATTTTTCCGTGCATAATTCCATTTGAAGCGGTAGCAAACAGACTGATTACCGGGTAGCAAAGTGAAATCCCGAAGAACTGAGAGCAAATTTGCTACCGAGACAGGTACCGCGATGGGGTTGACGTCGGGTGCAAATTAGCTTTGCTTCGATGTTTGCACCCAGCGCTGGAGATGCACTTATCCACTGAGCTTCTATCGGATGGTGAAGTAAAACGTCGGTCCCGGTTTCTCTTGTCTCGTCAGAGGCGCTGGAGCAGAAATCCCACGTTAGAGGAAGGCCATGCCCCGAGGGGCGTAGTGCCAATAGTTTCGTTTCGCCTATATTTGGAATTTTTTTAATTCATTGTGATTTTTTTTTCGCTGGTTAATATTGACTGTTCTTTTAGAAAGTTTTTTGTTTGAAATCATTCTTTAGATAAGAAATGCCTATTATTTGAGCATTCTGGAAAAGTTTGGAAAAAAGTCGGGAAAAAGTCGGGAATTTGAAAATGGAATTTGAGTGGTCACCCTGATTTTCCTGCGTTATAATAATTTTAGCATGATTGACCAATTAAAAAAATGCTTTTTGTGAAATTTCAGAGCTATATGAAAAAAAAATTTAGCATGTCCGACACTTATTTGATGTTTTCTGTAAAACAAAGCAAGTTTTCAATGTTTCCGTAAAGAGCATTTAAAGGACGGGCAGATAACAATCTAAAGCATTTTTCATTTGTATTGCTAAATTGAAAGAGATTTTTCCGAGAAATGGCTTGTTTACAAATGGCGCTTAGGACCTTTTGAAAACTAACCCAAGCATTGTATAACGTTTCTTTTATGTTTGAATCAAGTAATGCACTTTAGAGCTTTTTACAAATTCTTAATATTGGAAGCAAATATCGGAAAAGCCTTTCTCTGCCCATTTATCGGCTTAACAGAACTTTGATCATGATTACAGCTTTCATAAAGTGTTTTTGACTATTGCAAAGTGATAAATAGCTCAAACAAAAAATAGCGGCAAACTCCAGAAGTTACAAGTATAGATCAAAATGCTTAGGGTGACCAAAATGGATCTATTTCTTCTACATTAGAAAAAAACAAATATGTATGAATGATTACTAAATACTAATTTAAAAAAAATGGAATATTAGTGAAAAGCAAGCCTAATTTAACCCAAGTAAAATACTTTTTTTTTGAAAACATAGGCAAAGTCAAAAGAAACAATCGAAATCATCAAACCAAAGATTTTCTGAAAAATAACACGTCGTATTTCGAATCGAAAACTAGTTTGAAAATCGATTGGTGCCAAATTTTGAGATCGATACACAGTTAGAGGCGAGGTTGAGTCACACATAAATTCTCTAGAACTTAAGTTCTTCAGTTGTACATCCAAAATAAAAATCAGTCTAAATGAGTTAATTACTGAACAATTTTCCGAAAAACCAATTTTAAAAAAAATCTGTAGCATTAGTGTCGAAATATTTATCAAAATCGAAATAGTTTAAACAAGTCGAGTCTGCTTCAAAGCTTTAATTTAATTTTGGCTTTGGTTTGATTTGCATTTTTATGTTGTTGTTGTTTTTTTTTTTTTTTGGAGAATAGCGTTAGTACTATACAATAAATTCCATCATGTTTTTAGACAACCGTTTTTGCTAATAGTTTTTAGTCTCATTGATTCATATTCGTTGTTTGAGTTGTTAAGTCCAACTACAATTACAATCAATAAGCCCAGAATGTTTTGTCTAATGTTGATGGCCAAGCCACTATTTGACGTAAACCGTGTGAAAGTACTTGAACCGCCATCACAAGTCTTTTTCACATTAAACACAAACCGTTATCACAATAATCCTGCAAAAAAAAAACAAACATAGCAAGTATTCGATTACACCATGAACACCGAGGGAAATAGTTACCATGTCGCCATTTTCCACAAAAAAAAATTGCCCCCAAAGTAACCCGTAACAACCTCCAAACTCGGCTTTCAAAATCACCCAAAAGCGGTTACTTCAACGTGACGAATGTCAAGTGTACCCTAGAAGAAAAAAAACAACAAAACATCTGAAATTACACCCAGCACGACACAAAATTGATAAACATGCCGAAAATTTGCACGTTTGGCGTGTCGCGTTTGCTTTCTGTCTCGGACTGAGGCTCGAAAACTTTTGCTCTGGTTGGAAAATTGTTGCCCGCGGCGAATCTGTTTCCACGAAGCGCGTTGAGTCAACATTGGCCGGAAAAATGGCCAGGTCGGAAAAGTGTGCGGCGCCGCCATGCGGTTGGTTTTGCTGGAAAATTGACAAAAACTCGCACGCGGGGTGCACTCACTCTGTGGGAGGGGGTGTTAGTTTTCCCATGGATGTAAGACGGGGCTTGACCCCAGGCTTTCTGGTAGTTGTGTTAAAATTTGAATGAAACACAGTTAAAAAAAATGAATGATAATGTTACATTGAGAATGTGGATTTTTATTAGATAAAATCATTAAATGTGATAAGATTTTCAATATAAGTTCGGAATCAATATAATTAATATAAGCAATAAAAAAACAACTTAAATGAGTTCTATTTATGTTAAAAATTTTACATCAAAATCTCAAATCAGAAATTTCAACAATATTTTCTGTGTAACAACAGACAACAGAGTTTATCGATCTGGATAGAGAACAGGGCGACAACGTCTGCTTCCTTATGGCAGGAAAATGGATTACCACCCGACAGCGAAAGGGTATACAGCTTGCACACGTGGTTAGAGAAACCGGGATAATGGGTCTGGTGACGAAGGATATGCGGCAGACACTATAACGATCGAACTTAGTAGTGTTGAGATTTGAGGGTTGTGAATTAGAGGAAATTCTCGTATTTTTTGCAGGACAAGGTTTGGGTACTATTCACATACATTGCTTACAGAATTTTACTTTAAAACAGCTTATTTTGCAAAGTTTTTATTAATAACTTGCTATTTCATTTCCTTTTGAGCAATTTGCTTAATGTGAGCAATTCTCTACAAAATCGGCATTTTTTTATTTTTTTTTGTACTTTAATCCGGTTGAAACTTTGTTGGTGCTTTCGGTATGCCCAAAGAAGGGACATTAAATGCCAACTTTTCAGAATCTTTCAGGTTGTGCAAAAAATCTTTGACCGAGTTATAAATTTTTGAATCAATACTGATTTTTCTAAAAGTCAAAATATTGATCGCAAAAATTTTTCAACTTCATTTTTTGATGTAAAAGATGTACAATCAAAAAGTACTCTAGTGGGGGTAATATTGAATGATTGGCCATTTAGAAATGTAAGTCTTATTTTAAAAAATTTCAAAATATTGTTTTCGAAAAGATCGGAAAATTTCCCGAATATTTCATATTTTCTTATTGAAAATCGGACCATTAGTTGCTGAGATATCGACATTACAAAATGGTGGGTTGTTTGGGTGAGACTTAGAAAACATCAATTTTCCTGTTTTTAAACCTTTGCGGTAATATCTCAGAAACTAAAGGTCGTATCAGCAAAGTTCAAAAAAGAAAAAAAAGAGAATTTTCTCAGTCAAAACAATTTTTTTTAAGTGGGCAAACAAGTGCAGTAATTTAAAAAAAAAATAAAAACTGGGACTATTCTCAAAAAAGTGACCTAAAAATGGCTTTAACTTGAAAACGGTGCACTTTATCGAAAATTCACCAGAATACTTTTTGATTGCAAATTTTACATCGAAAAATGAAGTTGAATTTTTTGCGACCAAAATTTCGATTTTTTTTAAATCATTATTAATTCAAAAATTCATAACTCGTTCTGGAAATTTCTGAAAAGTTGGCCTTTTATGTCCCCTAAAACATAGAAGAAAATGAAAAAAAAAAAAAAAATAGTGTCTTTTTGCAAATCAAGTTTTAGTGACAAAAAGTGAAATAAAAAATCGCGAAATTTTGTTTACCGTGTATTATTTTTTCAGTGTAGTCCTTATCCATACCTACAACTTTCCCGAAGACGTCAAATCGATCAAAAAATTCCTTCAAAAGATACAGATTTTTGAATTTTTATTTATCATTTTTATATGGACAGGTGCCAAATTTGTATGAAAAATTATATTATATTGACAAACTTTTAAAAAGAAGTAGTTTTGAAACTCATAAGGGCTCGTGAATAAATCACTTTTTAGGGGAGTAGAGGAGGGGGAGGGGAGCTGGGAAAAACCAGGCTCGAAACAAAAATTTGATTTTTTTATGGAAAAAGCTACGCAAGGGAAATGGGGAGGGGGTGATTTCAAATTCAAAGGGTCGGTTATGCACGATCTCAAATCCAAACTGAATCAATATCTTTATAACTACGTCATTTTGAACAATAGCCACGCAATGTTTCAATCTTCACTCTTTTTATATATTCAATTCTTAGTTAAACTTTTAAGCTCATGCAGCCCAAAACAAAAGTTCTACATCTAAAAAATTTTTGGTAGTTTTTCAAAATACAAAATGACACAAAAGCCAGAATTCATAATCTTTGTGTACAAATATCAGCCATCTGCTTTGATTTAGCTGATACAACCGAATTTTTTGCATGTGTGAGATTGTTAAGGTATTATTGGATTTTTTATTAATAAATATGATATTTCCTTTAATAAACGTGAACCAGGAACTTGGACACAAAACATGATTTCAAATCGAAAATTTGCACAAATTACTGTTGCAAGCTTCAAAAGTGATATTTTCATAAGCATAAAATAAAAATAAAATTTTCTTAAATGTTTCTTTGTTGAAAAAGCATTTAAAAGTAACAATAAAATTCGTGAGGTCAGAATTATGTAAACACCGTCCCATTTTTTTTTTTGATTGAACAAAAATAAAGTGTTATTTTAACTAAAAAAATCAAACAGCAACTTTCACTCCAAACAATTTAAACGAAAAACAAGACAATTATAATACGTAATTAAAAAAGATAAAATTGATAATACTTCTATAATATTGCTGATTCCTTGATCATTTCATACAAATAAAGAAAAAAAAAATCTTTGCTTACTC
Organism: Culex pipiens pallens; assembly: GCF_016801865.2. Lineage (NCBI taxonomy): Eukaryota > Metazoa > Arthropoda > Insecta > Diptera > Culicidae > Culex > Culex pipiens. The sequence continues at coordinate 17,701,047 of NC_068939.1, forward strand.
ATGAAAAGTATTTCTACTGTAACTTTCCACAGTAGTTTGTACACAGTAAAAAAAATCATGGTAAAATTTCATCTTAAAAGGAGTACATCTTTTATGTCAGAAAAAAGCTATAATTTTACCTCTAATAATATGTAAATTTACATCTGGCAGACGCTAGGGAAAAAATATCTGTAATCCCAAAAAAAATATCAAACCGTCGATAGTTATATCAAGCTTACTAAGTCCGCGCCCCAACCCGCAAGGCCATCTCGCCACTGTGGCAATTGGACGGTTAAAGCCAATGTAGCTCGATGTGTTCCGTGCATTGTATACTGTATTTACTGCATATAGGGGGATGGCGTCGCTATTTTTAGACCACGTTTTCCACTTTTTCTCCATCGAAACCGACTACTTTATCGACTTCATTTTGCTGGGCGAGATAGGACGCCGTCTATTTTTAGACGATGACTCAGCACTTTTCCACTCTTGCACTTACAAAAATCAGATGGCAGCACGATGTAACGCCACGTCCCTATAGGGTACATATACGATATACGAGATGCGTAGAGGTACATTGGCTTTGATCGTCCAGTTTTCACAGCGGCGAGTTGGCCGTGCGGGATGGGGCGCGGACTTAGTAAGCTAGATATAACTATCGCCAGATTGATATTTTTTTGGGTTTACATATATTTTTGCCTAGCGTCTTCCAGATGTAAATTTACACAGTGGCAGTGCGTGGCCGAATGGTTACGCTGTCCGCTTTGTAAGCGGATGATTCTGGGTTCGATTCCCATCTGCTGCAACCTTCCATCGGATGAGGAAGTAAAATGTCGGTCCCGGCCTTGGTTGTTAGGCCGTTAAGTCATTTTATGTGTAGGAGTCGTCTCCATGCCATAAGTACAAACAATACACCAAACCAAGCCTACTCCGATGGAATCGCTGGCGGCGGTTGGACTCACAATCCAAAGGTCGTCAGTTCAAACACTGGGGTGGAAGGTTCCTTGGGGTAAAAGAGGTTTGGGTGCTCTCCCCATTCAAGCCTTCGGACTCCTAGGTTCGAGCAGAAACTTGCAATAGAGACCACAAAAGACCCGGGGGTCGTTAATGTGGATGGTTTGATTTAGAGATCAAATTAAAGCTTTTTTCTGACATAAAAGATGTACTCCTTTTTAGATGAAATTTTACCATGATTTTTTTTACTGTGATAGTTTAATTTCATCCATACAACTAGTTAATGTTAAGGAAATATCATATTTATTCATAAAAATCTATTATTTAATACCGTTAACAAACGCAAACCTGCAAAAAATTCGGTTGTATCAGCAAAATTAGGGTGGACGGCTAGAATTTGGGCAAACACATTATTTAGTAATCTGTCGATTCATGTTGAAGTATATTTTAATACGGTTTATTACTGAATAAATCCCACATATTAAAAACCCATGTTAAAATTTATGTTTTAAAATGTTAAACGACCTTCTACAAAGTTGTTTCTTGGCTTATTTTGCAAATTTTTTTGCACATCTCAGAAATGTCTCGATGAAACATTTCGCTCTTAGAAGCATTGGAAAGCTGAAAAATTTTCCTATAAGACACATTTGAAAGTACCGATGACTATTTTTTCACCTTAAGGTCGTCTAGCAATGTTAATGTATATTGACCAATTTTCGGCAGATTTCGATGATTTTTGTTGCACTTGATCCCGAAGAATTTAAAAATAATCTAAGTAGATCCAAAATATACCCCCCATAATTAGGAAGCACTAGTAAATGTCGGAATTAGTTGGTTTTAGTGGACTCTTAGACACAATTTTTTGAAAATTTACGCTAGACCATGTTACGTTACATTAACGTGACCTGTTGATGATTTCGGAACGAATTTTTCTAAATGTTGTCATACACCCGACATAACGATTCTTCAATCCAATCATGTGAGGTCATGCGAGACCTCAATGTTCCTTCAGATTTCGTCAGAATCCGGTCCAAACCGTGCAAATTCCCAACCCACAGGTAACAAAGACTTTCGAAAACATCCATCAACCCTAATACCGTCACGTCATCCGGTCCGGCTTGCTGCTGCAGGCGAAGAGGCGATTTGTTGCCACGCAGTCCAAAAAACCGCTGCTCGTCGTCGTCGTCGCTCAACTCTTCTTCCGAGCCATCAAGTGCAGCAGCAGTCACGACGACGGTGAGCGAGAAAAAGAAGGAAAAACCCGGAACCCCCCCCAACCATCAGCGAGCTACAGAGAAAGTCGGCCGCTGGTGGTGGTGGTGGTGTCCAAAAGCAGAACCCTAGAAGCTAGGCGAAGCCCAAAAACGGAAGTTGTTAATTATTTTTGCCCTGGCCCCAACTAGAAACACACACGGCGCAGACCCAAGTACGGACGTTTCTGCACACGACCGTCTGGAGTGTTGTCGCCATTTTTAATGCACATTCCAGACACCGCAGACGATTGCTCCAGCACTCATTACCACACGAGAGCGCCGGTCCGCACATCTCAAGATGATGAGTATAATTGCGAAAGCAGAAGGTTTCGGTTGAGTGATTTCGGGACGGGCGGACACGCAATGGACAGCGGCTCCGCCGCCGTCTGGAATCACGTTTCATCGAGTCCGATAATGGTTGAACCCGGTGGTGACGACCAGAACTTACTTTGCACGAGCTTAGTCGACTGGATCAGCGGCGATCGTCAGGGTCCGACGAGTCGACTTCTTAATGAGCTATCGATCCGGGAGCAGCAGCAGCAGCAGCACTATGGTAATATAATCCAATTTTCACGGTTAACCAGATGTTGGCACACACGGTGGTTCCGGAACAGCGAAAACCGCACACACAACACTGCCAGCCGGCTTAAGCACGATGCGTACGTGTGCGTACGACAACACTGCTGGATCAACACACCTTGCTGGGTGTCGAGACTTCAGAACATGCACGGAAAGGGAGGAAGAACACACTATATGAGAACACAGACTACAGCACTACCGCCTCGAGGAAGACACTACACCGGAATGGCTATTTTTCGTTGGGGCGTTGTTGTCACACACTTTCGCCGGAAAAACACACGGAACTCACACGAAAACTGTAGGTATTCGGCGGAGGCAGTGCGGAGGATGTGGTACCAGGCGGACACGGTAGCAGCCGTTTCGCGAAAAAGAACCGAGACTACGTCGTCGGTCCACGCCTAAGGAGTGTGCAATAGGAGCCTGCTGGTCGCAATAGCTCTCCAAATCTTCACACACTTCTTCACCGCGCCCGATGTACACACGCAGCAGCAGTTTGTGGAGGTTGTCGGTCGCTCTCGACTGGTGTCTCTAGATATCTTCTTCGGGCAGGGGAGAGCAGCAGCAGCAGCTTTCCGGTATAGCTACACAACTACACGGACGCGCGTTCTACGAGCTTCGCGAACTCACACAGCTGTACGAACCGTCGACTAGCGCACACAGCAGCGCGAATCTACACCCTCTTGGTTTCGGTGGGGGTGGTGTACCGGAGATTCGAAGGAACAACAACACTTGGGGTGGTAGTCACGACACCAACACACACACACACTTGGAACACGGTTTTCCACGACACGAAACGGGATGATTCAGCGAACCAGGACTACGCGCTACGCGACGATTCGTTCAGGACACAACAAACGAGATCACGAGATCTACTACGACTGAATCTACGACCCCCGTAACTTCCCGAATCGCTCTGGAATGTGGTCGCGTGGCGCAGGAAACCTTTCCAGAAACCCGAGTGACTCAGCCGGTGTAGACTACGGTTCCGACCAGAGAACCTGCTGCGTTCTCGAACCTTTCGGGTGGTATGTTATCAACCGTAGGTACAAAACTGAACTGACGAGAGTTCACCGACGAGACGGGTCGAGAGTCTGCCAAGTCCCCCTCTCTCGCGAGAGAGAGACACATTCGCCGACGACACCCAATCTCTCCCGCTCTCTCTCAAAAATCGTACACAACATGACAAAAAATTGCAAGAAGCCGTAAAAATTCAATCATTCTTTGAGGACGTCACACTCTCGTGCGCGAGAAACCAAAACACACCAACACCAACGCATTCAACACTCTCTCTCAATTTAATTTATCTCTCCCTCTCTCTCCACTAACCAACCATTCCTCTCACTCACGCACACAACCGCACAATCCGGAGAAAGGGAATTTCATCAAAACACTCTTCTTTGCTTGCGGGAAGTGGGAGAGGGCGAGGAGGAGGCGGCGAGTTTTCCCATCCCAGCGCCCACCCCCTGGCTGTACGGTGACCGGCGGTGGCGTCGCGCGAATGGTTAGGGAGTTCAACGGAATCGGAGGTTTTCGGGAGGGGCACCGGAACTGTTTCTCGGGAACTGTCTTGTTAATTTTATATTTTATTAGTAAATGTGTTTATTTCTTCATTACAACATAAGTTTTTATTACTTATCGAGTCGTGGTAACCGATACTGTAAAGGGTCTAAATTGGTAATTTAAAGGTGTCGGGATCGATTCCCAGTATCGACCATTTTATAAGAGGGTTTTTTTTAATGAACTGTCTCGCGCTTAATTCTGGGAGTAAAATTTCGTTTCGTATGTTTGTAAAAAATGGATCTAAACATGCACTAAACTTAATACAATTGACCCTCGGTCCTAACCTGGTCACAGCACCTAAAAGGACCTAATAAAAATAAGTTATGAAAAAAAAAATAAACTTAATACAGTCCAGACTCGATTAACCGAAGGCATTGGAAAATTTCACTTCGGATAATCGAACTACGATTTTTTTTGCGATTCCCCTGTGAAACATTTTTGTCCTTCTGGTGAAACGAAACGGCCTACTTTTCCCTACTAAAAATAATGGAATGGAAAATTAATACCTTTAAATACTAGTGCCGAAAAGATCTACTTTTCAGTACTGAAATGAGTGCTGAAAACTTGAACTTTTCAGCACTAAAATCGAAAAGTCACATTTTTCAATATTTTTTGTTTTGAAAGTTTAAAAAAACGGTTAATTTACTAAACACTTGGATGTTTGACATAAAATTGCATGTAAGAAGCGTTTTTTGGAATTGCAAAAATTGTTGTAAGCAACTTGTTGCAAAAATTGATTTTTTCAGCACTCGTCGTATTTATCCAACTCGGTAAAACTCGTTGGATGAATGTACGACTCGTGCTGAAAAAAAGTCTTTCTGCAACTTGTTTCATAAAATTAGTTTATGCAACAAGTTTCAAAACAAGATTTTTTCAGCACGAGTTCACATTTATCCAACGAGTTTTACCGAGTTGGATAAATACGACGAGTGCTGAAAAAATCAATTTGTGCAACGAGTTGCTTACAATATTTTTTGCAATTCCGAAAAACGCTTTTTGAATGGAATTTTATGTCGAACATTCATGTGTTAAGAAATTCATCGTTCAAAACATAATAATATTGAAAAATGATAATTATACAAGTCTCAGTGCTGAAAAATAGGACTTTTCGGCACTGGTATTAAAAGGTATTAATTTTCAAATCTGTTTTTTTGGTAGTTAAAAGTAGGACGTTTCGTTTCTCCAGAAGATCAGGAAAAGTTGACAGTTTCACAGCGGGATCGCAAAAACTACTATTTCGTCATCTTGTTTTTGATTGTTGAGCTTGAATATAAATCCCAAACATGCCTTAGAACATGATTTATAATATTAAGATCCAAGATGGCGGCCAAAATGGCGGTGTTGACTTACTAAAAGGAAAAATCTGACCGCAAAAATATACGTTCCAAGCCAATTTTTATGAGGTTTTATTTTTGGTACACAAAACCTGATATAAATCTTCTAGATAATGATCAGTCCTTGTAACACATCTTACCTGAAAAAGAGAAAAAGGAAAAAGATAAAATTAGTATAAAGCAGTTAATAAAAGATTTACACAAGAAAGTTAATTCTGAGAATTTCAAATATAACCCTTGTAAAATTTGAGTTTTATGCGTTTTTACATGCATTTTATAAAATTATTGTTTTCTTGTAATTTTGAGTTTCAATTATAAAAAAAATGAATAAGTTTCTTTTTTCTGTACGTTTTCGAATATCGACGCATCGCTGAATTTCATTTTGTTAAAGATAATCTTAATCTACTATTTTGCTCTAAGTAAAAAAAATATATATACAGAGAAATTTTATAAAATTATCCACATTTTTCGAGATTTGAATTTTGTATTTTTAATTTGGGTGAAATTATGTTAAAAAAAGTTATTTTGCATCAATAGTTTTTACATGCAAAATAGGCATGAAAATATTCAAAAATATGTATCTTGAACTTAATTTCGAAATTATTTTCATTATTAGAAAATTTTACAAAAACAAACTTTTTTTTCAACATTGAAAATGGAACCAAAATTTCAGAAACTTGCGATGAGTTTAAAATTAGGACTGAGAACTATTTTAAAAAAACTTGCAAGGGCTTTACTGTCCATGTTCGCATAAATGTCCCATATGCAAAAGCAGCAAGCTGAGAAAAACGCTTTTGAAGTTTGTCCCATACATAAGGAAACGTGTTAAATTTTCGTGAAAAAACTGGATTTCCTCCTGATTTCTAGAACAAAGTACTGGATGTTATAGGCTTTTCTGAAAGAGCACACGATTTTGAACCAAACTGCATTATTAACTCAAAAACGATGAAAATGCATATGGGACATTCATGCGATCATGGACAGTTTACTTATCTTCGGCAGTCTGTTCAACAAAAAAAAAAATAAGAAAATTTTCTCAGCATTATATAAAAAAAATCTTGATAGCAAATTTGAATTAAGTTATCATTTTCAATTTTGTTCAATTTTGATTTCTTTCCAAATAATCTCAATTTTATTTTATTTTTAGAACTAAATCTCCGGTACTAGATTATATCTATCCTTAACTGTAAAGCAAAAGACTTAAAAACTTTAAAAATAAAAAAATGAAAAATACTTATTTCAGGTTAGTTTGCAATACGTTGTAACAGCCATTGCGACCTTGGACACTTGTTTGATTTTTTCCTCTGAGTGTATAAAGGACGAGCATTTTTAAATTAGATAAATCGTAAATTGATTAAAAACCGAAATAAAAACGGCTTTGTTTACAACTTGTGCTTAGGACCTTTTGAAAACTAATTAAAGACTTTCTGGGAATTTTACTGTTAGTGATTTAAAGTCGGGATTCAACCAATCAACATAATGGTCAGTATCACTTTTAAGAAAATTGTCTCAATTCACCCCAATCCAGCAAAAAAACAGATCTCGACTAAGTTTATTATAATGCAGTCTACTAAAAGTTCTCTGACCTTAAGTGAAACACAAAAACGAACAACATCTTCCCAGCTCATTATCGTCCATTATTTAGCGATAAAATTACCTGACAACAAAGCTCGGCGAAGCGAAAGCAAACCCCGATTAATTCGCCATCAACGCAGAGAGATAATTTAAAGTTTCAAGTTTACGCCAACAGCAAAGCGCACAACAAACCAGAATGCTACAGCATAATTGACTTTTCCTAGTTGACTTTAAACACTATGCCGTACATAAAGTATTATAAACACTTTGAAACTGTGCTGCAGTTGCAGCAGCAGCAGCAGCAACAACAACAACAGAAACGACAACACGAAATCCCTGCACTCAATTTACTTGAGCGGAGAATCTTTCACACCCTGGGAACCCTTCCGCCCAAAGGTGGAGGAGCATTTTGGAGCCCGCCCAAACTCTGGGGAACTGTTGTCATAATGAAGCAATTAATTTATCCTCTGGTGCTGTTCCAGAGCAAAAGCTTTGGATGCAGCTCTCGAGCTCAACTTGAAAGTCTCGTGTTGCAGTCTGAGGACGAGCAACTTCTTCGACGCTGAGGGGTTTGTTCTGCTGAAGCCTTACTAGTTTAGGAGCAGTGTAGTACAGTGCTGCTTCGATTTAATCAACATAAATTATTTATATTCAAATTAAGACAGGTCGTTTGCAAAGAAGTCTCGGAAAATGGACCCCACAGTTGGAATAGCTCTGGCAAGCAATCAATATTTTGAAGAGATCGAATGACATCGGAGTTGATTAAATCGAAAGCTGCCTGCGGCACGTAGAACTTTCTGTGAAGCTGCCAGGGTGGCATTCGTTCTCAGCGTCGTTTCACAGTCTGGTGCAGATCTAGCTGCAACATTTGCAGCCAATTTCGAGAGGTCTCTAAGCGGAATGAAGAGTAGTTGAAGTTTAAAGTTGGGTGCTTTTGAACAAGGTGAGATTGTTTCAAACGACAGAATTGTGTGAAACAGCTGGGGAAATTTTTAAGATCAACAAATTTTGAATCATTTGTTCAATCTAACAAATCTAACAAAATTGATCACAAAGTTTGCAGAATGAACCTGTCGTCGATTTCGCCATCGTATCAGACCGTATCCAATTATATTGTCACCATAAAATCTATATAGACAAAAACATTCACACTAATGCCTTTTCTATTTCCCCTAGAAACGCACACACAGATCTATCAAGCGACCATCATCATCACTGTGGCACTATACTAAAAATAATTGTCACCAATCAATGAAGAGAGAGAGAGAGCGAGACATGACAACTTGGGGTGACTTTTTCGTGATTCGTCAATCGAAACCACATTCTGGAATTGGGATTGGACACAGTAAAGAATAGGAATTTGTATAACATTTTGAAAAAAAAAAAATAGAAATTTAGATAATTTATTATTTAACGAATTCATGTTAAAATTGATATTTTAAAGAGATATTATGTGATAGCCTGACTAGTTTCTTGTAATTTGCTCATAGTTTTGAAATTTCATTTCGTGTCAAGAACTAGCTGAAACGTAGTTTTTATCGTTTAATAACTCAGACTGTGATTAAACACAAATTGTTTCAATTTCAAGATAATTGTATGATTGTTTAACAAAATGTAAAAAAAAAACAGGCTAAAACCCAAAAGCTACCGAAAAAATAATATTTAAAAAAACACAAAAAGGCATAAGATTGAGGGTCAGGTTGTAAATTAAAAAACGAATGAGATAAGAGTGCCTTTATCCTTAAGAATCAAATAAAAAAAATACATCAAATAACATTCTAAACACGAGAAAAAAAACATTCTTAACAAAATAAAAATTAAGTTTAAATCATAGGTAGCAATAAAATAAATTTAATCAAAAAATACGAACATTAAAATTTATAAATGATTTCTTTTTGGGAGCTTTGAGCTCCACGAGGCATTACCAGCCCTTGACGAATATTTTTGATCATGATATCATGAAAACAAGAGTTGTTTTTTTTATGTTGAATGATTTATTTCAATGAATTAGTATATTTTTTCAAGCTTGAGCAGAAATAAAAATTTAGATTTTGAAATAAAAATTAAGATTTTTCAAGCAATTTCTGTGAAGAACAAATTTGTAATTTTTCAAGGTAACATGAGAAGTTATTTGACAATTTGTGAGCTTCCTAAAAATAATTTTAGGGAGTTATTGGAATTAGAAATGATAAACTAATTCAGTGAGTTATTCCAATTTTTCAAACATTTATATAATGTTTCTAAAACGTTGACAGAATTTTTTAGGATTTCTTTTTTATAAAACATCACAAATCAATTATAGAGAGCCTTATAAACCTTTGAACATAGCCTGATTTAAGAAAAAAATGAACTTCGAGAAAACATTTTATCAAATATGCCGTTCGAGCTTTCTTCATTTAAAAAATATTTTTTTCAGCAAGTTTAACCATAAAAAATAAAAATTCGGATCATTACTCAAAATTCAAAGAAATTCAAATGCAAATTTAATTTTACAACTAACTCTTTTTAAATATTTTTCTAAAATCGACTTTAAAAAAAAAACAAAATTTATATCGAAATTTATTATGCGTATTGATTTATAAGTATTATTTTTTGGTTAAAATTTTAACAAAATATAATGTTTTTACGGTAATACCAAAATTTCATTTAAAAAAAATCGAAGCGAATTTTTTTATATACTTTTTTGCTGTATTAGAGTTTTTTGGAAAATATTTGCAATATTGGTATCAAACGAAGCGAAATTTAGTATGCATTTTTACTTTAATAGAGTTTTTGTTGTTAAAAAACAAAAAAAAATCATATGAAATCAAAATTTGGTATGCATTATCATTTTATTCTGGTTTTTTTTTGTTGATGAAATACTCATTTTTTTAAAAAAAAATTTTTAATTTTTAATGCATTTTTAACTTTACCACATTTTTTGTAAATCACTTAAATTTTTACAAAATATCGTAAACTTTTTTTAAATATTTAAATTTCTATCATTTGCAATACGAATGTTGATGCATGCAAAATTTCGCATACTTATAATATTGTATGCTTTGAAAATTTGAGTATTTTAAAAACGGTATTTTGAGAAAATCTTAATTTTTTTTCGGAAAAAAACTCTAATAAAGTGGAAAAGCATATAACATTTCGGTATAATTCGGTAGCAAATTTTGAAAATGTCAGTATTTTCGAAAAATACGATAGGGGAAGGTGGGGCAAGACGACCATATGGGGCAAGAGGAACAATCGCTCGTACGGCCGTAATTTTTACAATTTTGATTATTTCCAATATGAGGAATTGTTGCTAGCAATGCAATTAGCTGATTCTACTACCACATAACCGTCAAAACGATGTAAACGCCACGGAGCATAAGATTTAATGAAGTTTTTTTCAAATCCTTTGTTTTCTTATAATATTTGGAAATTACAAAATAAGGCTTAGGGTTCGTTTCAAGGCTCATTTTATCATAATGAAATTTTTCCTAGATCAGTAGTGTCCCTACCAATGACTTGCACCTATTATAAAGTATGATTTAACTTTTGGTTATTTTTGTTGAGAGCTTTAAAAAAATCTTGTTCAGGTGGGGCAAGTGTACCATATAGATTTTTAGTATGGAAAAAAATACGAATTGCTGCAACAACACATTTTATTGGGAAAGAAATACTTAAAAGTACTTAAAAACTGATAAATAATTGTTAACAAAAAAATTCCAAACAAAATAAAGTGATATCATGAAAATTTAGTATTTATCATCTCAGTAATAATTCTTTTTTTGTAAAAACGATAAATTTTTTAGTAAAATATTATTTTTTAATCTAAAAATGAAAGAAACGTTTCAAATACATTGTAATCTGATGTATCTAAGTGATAACAGTTCAATTGTTAGCAAATTAGCATGTTGTTTCATGCATTGTTCCTCTTGCCCCAACGGGTTGTTCGTCTTGCCCCACTAGTTGAGTAGAACGCACGGAAAATCAAAAATTTTAAAATTAGTTTTTTACAGTCAAAAACTGGATTTTTTAAAAACCTGTTCCATCAAAGACTTAGTCAAGACCTGGAATAAGATGATTATAAAAAAAATCCGACAAATTTTTCACGTTTTTAATGGGTTATAACGAGCATTTCCTTAGCTTGTTACACTTGCCCCACTTTCTCCTAATTTTTGTTTTTTTTTGTACTTTCCATAAAAAACTTCTAATAAAGTAAAAAAGCATACACAATTTTACAACGATTGATACCCATATTGCAAATTATGAAAATTTGAGAGCTATCGAGAAAATACGGTATTTTGTGAACAATTTTGAGTATTTATACTTTGAAACTTACTACATTTTCAAAAAATATATTCTCAGTGAAAGCATTGACACTGTTACATGAGTTGGTTGAATTAAGTCGATTTTAGAAAGATTTTTTAAAAATGAGTTATCGTCCATTAGCGACGATAAGATTATCGCCGATGGAATTATCGAAATAACAACAACGATGACGATAGATTATCGTTTTCGTCCCGACGATAACGATAATGGTTATCGTTAGACGATAATATTATCGACGATAAATTTATCGAATAACAACCTTAAAAATCACTATTTTTCGAAACGTAATAAGCCTATTCCACATATATAGCAAAATTATTTGCCTTTTGGTCCTGGCCAAAGTCGAAGGAGTGAGCAAAAATCAGGTTACAAGATAAATTTTAAAAAAACAGCCAAATATGAAAAAAAAAAATATAAACAAACTTTGAGTTTTTCGTTTGCCCAGTCAGGGGTCCGAACATATCATTATTGTTTTTTAATCAAATTTGCAATTAAAAGTATTTTTTTAGTGCAATGTTTTTTTTTTCTAAATAGTCCTGCTTATGAAAAATAATTTTAATTTCTGGCAAATATTTGCAAAACACTTTTGTGTGACTTAGCCCCTGACTTATTATGGAGGCATGTACGGAGAAAGCAATAATGCAAAATGGCTTATTTGTGCATAAGGAATCAATGGAAGAAGTACCATAAAAATACAAATTTTAAATCGCGAGAGATTTCTTTTAGGTTAGAAAACTGCTCAAATGTTAAGTATGAAAAAGAAAAAAAAATCAGAAGAATTAAAGTTTTTTAACAAATAAATGTTGTTCGAATTGATCACCTCAAACGAGACAAAATAAATGAAATTGCTATGAATGAAACTTAGTTATTGAACAGTGCAGACGAGACTCTTTGGACAAAAACTGTGACAGCTGACAATTGATATCGCTTGCGTGGTGGTGGTTTTGGTGGTGGCGATGATGATGATGGTGATGACGCAACAATAAACAACGTTTTAGAGATCTATCGCCTACTATTATGATGTGGTCGTCGTCGTCGTCGTCAAATCTGGCCCGGGTGACTACCAGCTGAAGCTTCCGCCACGCTCCGATGTCTGTAATAATCATTTCCAAAATGACTGAGTCTCGCGGCGTTGCCAAAGCCGCCGCCATGTTTTTTGGCATAGTAAAAGGAAGGAAAAAGAAGAACAGCAACAAAAATCCCCTTCGTCAGCGCGGCAACTCACGCGCAGACCTTGTCGTTAGTGTGCGGATCCCGTCAAATAGATAATTCTGGTGAATGGAGTATAGAGTAGAGGTTTGGTCTCTAGGCCATCAGACGAAAAATTCGTTGAAGCCATTGTTGCTTCCTCATCCGGTTTGTGGCGACGGAGTTTTGGGAAGGTTGTCACTTTTGCTTCTTTCAGTTGAACTGAAGGTAACATGAAAATGTTTGTTAAAAAAAGTTGTTGAATTTGTCTTTTTTGTGGATTTTTTATGGAATATTGTAGAATCTCTTGTAGAGGTCTACCACTCCAAGTTTCCCAAATGTCAAAGGCTTCTATTATAGCTTAGAGAGCCATCAAAGCCACACCAAACAAAGTCGTCGAAGAAGCCGCAAGTTTCCCCTCTATTACAGAATGACGCATGGTCTGGTGAACTTGCTCTGCTGAGACTTCAGCCAATAGCAGCTTCAGCCATAGAGTACACATCGCACAAAACTTCGACAGCAGTGTTTTGTGTAGTTCCACTTCTAGCTCCGGGTATTGACTAAGCACTGGCAAACCACTGCTGGATGTAGCTATTACTGCTCCGGGGCTCTTTCAGAAGTCAGTAAGTGTAACGAGTTCAGAAGTTTTGGGTTTTTCTTCGCGAGCAGAGCAGTTTTTATTTACTTTTTCCCAATCTTACATGCGGACGAACTGGTGTGGTGCATCCCTTCCACACGATGATGGCTTATTTGCCGGGTGCTGCTGAATTACATGCTCTACAAAGTTTCATCAGCAGCAGCAGTGGCAGCTAGAAGCAATAGCTGCTTGCCGTTATTTGTCTCAATGCGGCTGTTTGCCCCTCGGAATGTTTTATCCACTTTGGTGATATTGGTCTTTTTATTACACCCAGTTATGGTTTGCTTGTAGTTTGTTTTTTTTTTTTTAAATTGACTTTAGAGTGGAAGGAAGAACACAAATCTAGAATAATTCGTATAACCCTTCCAATAATCAGAAACTGTTTCGTTCATGACATGTAATACAGAGAAAAAATGTCAATTTGTAAAGAATCAAATTTTAAATTGTAAAGAACTTCGAAGCAAAATATGTATTTAAGGGATTTTGTTACAATTCAGGCACGAAAAACGAGTACTGAAAGCAAAATTACAACAACAACAAAAAATTAAATCGCTGCAATCAAGGACTGCACTTTATCGCTTTTCCTCGCCAGTCACTCGCCCCATCAGAGAGAAGCCACCCCCTGTTCGGAAAAAGCCAAAAATTAGCGCTGCTGCTCTTCGAAATCTCGAAGCCAACCAACCAAGGTTTCCTGCTTGCCTGCTTGCAGATTTACGCCGGGGTGCGTGATCCGGGGCGGTAAATCCTGTGAGCGCGCGTCAGTGGTTTTTCCCCGGATTTTCCCCTTCCTTGGCAAATGGGGGGGGACCTGGTGGGCGTTCAAAGCAAGGCACTTTACCGGTGTGGAGCATTCTCCTGACTCTTGGACGGGAACTAAATTTCTTCCACTTGTGCTCTTCCAGCAGCAGCAGCATCAGCCCGGCCTAGCTGCAATTAATCACGACGAGGCACAGCACACTACTCGACTCGTTCTTTAGAGCTGATGGAAGAGAAGTTTTTTTTTGTGGGATGAGGTCCGGGGAGAGGCAAGAAAGGGGGTCGTCGAGGTCTTTTTGCTCGGAATAAGCAACTTGATTAAGAGGAAATTTAATTAGTAAAGTTGTAAAATTCGATGCAAAAGTTTTAGACTTTATACAACTTTGCCGGTGGTGAGCTACGCGAGACGAGGTGGGAAACTAGTTTGTTTCGAGAGTATCTCGTGAATGTCTGTCTAAATCTTAACATAAGCAGTTGTGGGGCACCACTTTATAGGTGAAGACAAGCGAAATTGAGAACATTTCTTGTATTCCAACGCATCATAATTTAGCAAATTTTGTAAATTTTGTGAATTTTGTAAATTTTATAAATTTTATAGTTTTTGTAAATTTTGTAAACAACATTTTTATTATTTAAAATAATTTTTAATCATTTTTGTCAGTTGTTTCATTTCTGAAATTTTTTTTTTTGAAAAGGTCCCATAAACCAAATTTTCAGTTTTTGCTTTTTGGTGGTTTTTTGATACCCCTGACTCTAGGCGGTTTCAAAAACACCCAAAAAGCAAAAACTGGAAATTTAGTTTATTGGACCCTTTCAAAAAAAACTCCCGATTTTTGTAATTTTTGTTATATTTGTATTTTTTGTATTTTTTGTAATTTTTGTAATTTTTGTAATTTTTGTAATTTTTGTAATTTTTGTAATTTTTGTAATTTTTGTAATTTTTGTAATTTTTGTAATTTTTGTAATTTTTGTAATTTTTGTAATTTTTGTAATTTTTGTAATTTTTGTAATTTTTGTAATTTTTGTAATTTTTGTAATTTTTGTAATTTTTGTAATTTTTGTAATTTTTGTAATTTTTGCAATTTTTGTAATTTTTGTAATTTTTGTAATTTTTGTAATTTTTGTAATTTTTGTAATTTTTGTAATTTTTGTAATTTTTGTAATTTTTGTAATTTTTGTAATTTTTGTATTTTTTGTAATTTTTGTAATTTTTGTATTTTTTGTAATTTTTGTAATTTTTGTAATTTTTGTAATTTTTGTAATTTTTGTAATTTTTGTAATTTTTGTAATTTTTGTAATTTTTGTAATTTTTGTAATTTTTGTAATTTTTGTAATTTTTGTCTTTTTTGTCTTTTTTGTCATTTTTGTCATTTTTGTCATTTTTGTCATTTTTGTCATTTTTGTCATTTTTGTCATTTTTGTCATTTTTGTCATTTTTGTCATTTTTGTCATTTTTGTCATTTTTGTCATTTTTGTCATTTTTGTCATTTTTGTCATTTTTGTCATTTTTGTCATTTTTGTCATTTTTGTCATTTTTGTCATTTTTGTCATTTTTGTCATTTTTGTCATTTTTGTCATTTTTGTCATTTTTGTCATTTTTGTCATTTTTGTCATTTTTGTCATTTTGTCATTTTTGTCATTTTTGTCATTTTTGTCATTTTTGTCATTTTTGTAATTTTTGTAATTTTTGTAATTTTTGTAATTTTTGTAATTTTTGTAATTTTTGTAATTTTTGTCATTTTTGTCATTTTTGTCATTTTTGTCATTTTTGTCATTTTTGTCATTTTTGTCATTTTTGTCATTTTTGTCATTTTTGTCATTTTTGTCATTTTTGTCATTTTTGTCATTTTTGTCATTTTTGTCATTTTTGTCATTTTTGTCATTTTTGTCATTTTTGTCATTTTTGTCATTCTCATTTTTTGTTTTGTTTTCGATAGCATTTGTTCAGATGATTATTTTTTAAAATCCACCAGCATTTTAACTCGATTTTTGTGTGGAACTGGTTCGAAATGTTAAATCTATGTTTTTGAAAGGATTTTTCACAAAAATGAAATGCAGGTTGAAAAAATTACCAAAACTGCTGCTGTTCAACAAAGGCGTCAACAACAATGTTGCACACTCTCCAACGCAGCATCTATTGCCCATCAGTTGACCAAACAATTTACCGACCCGCGCTGATTCGGAATAGCTGCGCTCCCTGGTTGGTGTACCGACATTACACAGCCGGCAGTGGTGCCAAGCTGATTGATTTTATCATTTCCTGGAACAACAACAACAACTGTATAGGGCGCGAGTGTGCGATAACATTTGCTTTGTTGCACAAAAACAACACCGACCGAATGACCGGCGGCTCCGACAATTAGTCGCACACTAATACGAACGTAATCGTTGGTTTGCTAGGTGTTGGTGAACATGGCCTCATCAATCAAGCGGCAGTAAACAAATCCCTGCCGCGTTGGATGTTTTCCTCGCGGGGTATTACCTGCCGGTAAACAACAAGTTTCAAGCGGTGGTGTGAAGAAATTGTCGTCCAGGTCGACACTACTGCAGAATCTGCAGAATCTCTTGCTGATCAAATGAATCACTTGATATCGAATACAGAAAAGGTTCGTGATAACTATAACGATGATATCGTCTTTGTCACTGATTGATCAGTTCCAGCTTGTCCAGCGGAGGCATCCAGCTGTAAACAACACGTTCATGATTACATGACGATTTCTTGAGAGGTTTCCCCCCATCCCGGTGTAATCAAATCCTTCCAGACAGATCAACGCCGAGTCTGAAACCTGTCAAAACTGTGCGAGGAATTACCGCAGAATTATATGAGCAAAAGTTCCCAGTTCCAGACCCGTCTCAACGGATTATAACTGTGACAGCTGGGTGGACCACTTAATCCATCATCATTAGAGGGAGGCTGCTGGAAGTTGAGAGCAAGGCTTAACCACCGGACTAGACGGCGCGTGATGCATGGTCTTGGAGGTGAGAAATTGATGAGTTGGGCAGACTGGCGAGTCCGGAGAATTAGCGGAATGATTCCCTCGCGGTTGATTGGTCATTACAGCTTCATGAATGATTCTGGTGGAAGGTATTAAGAGCCCACCTTTTAGTTATCATGTACGTAAATATACTTGATAGAAGTTGTAATATTATGTTATTGACAAACAATCAATTGTGTGACAGTTCATGAGGACTTATTGGTATGACAAATGTTCCTATTTTGGACCAACCTCGCTTCGTTTGGAGACGGTTATTATAGCGAATTGCAGACTGGATTTCACCATGTAAAGTAATGATTGTGTAAGCATAAGTTGCCAAACAATTTGTAATTGGGAATAGAACCGATTTCACCTGAACCAGATTCTCACCACCATGACAGCCGTCCACCAGAGGCAAGAAAATGTATTTGAAGGACAAAAAATGTTGACGCCCAACTTTTTTAATGGGACAAGGGAAAATCTCCACGGTATACTCAAATAAATTTCGCTTGCAGTTTGACGGTTTTTGGACCAACCTACACGGAGAAAAAAAAAGTTCTCAAAATCGTGAACAAGCGTTCATGAAAATGGGAACCACGAACAAAGTGTTCAAATGCCATGGTACGACCTTAACTAAACTGCCCCTCGATACGAAACAAAAAAAAAATAAGTTTAAAATAAATCATTTTTAACTCCATCGCATGGAAGCTTAAATTTTCCACTCCTGTCAGAATTAATTCAATTTACCATCTTCAAATCTGTTCAGCTGGTCAGTGTTTACGATCCGCGTCGAAAATCTGTTGGCGATGATGGCTCGCTGGTGAACAAGATACTCCCCCTGCAAATCCCGGCCGAGAGTGGCTTCCGGTAGGTGCAGCAACTGTAATGCAATTAAGTTTTTATGGTTTCGAGCGATGTCGTTCCCGGAATTACTCGGTTGGGTAAAATGTTTGAAATTGAAAACTCGGTTTTTGTTAAAACAATCAAATTCGAAATAATTTTCAATAAAGTTTAAAATACCAAGTTTTGCCATAAGTTTCCGAACTGTCTGGATCCGACAAACACTTTGAAATCAAAACTTGTCTGGAAAAGATGTGTCTACCAAGTCTGATGCTTCCTAAAAGGATAGATCAACTTCCCCCCCCCCCCGCAAAAAAAAGTGGAAGAGCCCTCGCTTTTCCAACCCATCGTCAAAAAAAGACTGACAAAACTTTACTCTCGGCTTATTTTCAGGATGACGTCTCTGAGCACTCCGAGCAAAGACAGGAAGGAAAGCCCGGGCAAAACTTTTTACTCCAGCTTTTAACGCCACGAGGAAAGCAGTCTACGAAAAACGTAATTAAGCTTAACCGAGTGATGCAAGTGCATCGGAATTAGGCAAAAGGGGGGAAGCCACTTTGTGTGTCGGATGGGGAAAAGGTGCTGAAATTTTGGCCGGAAAACCTCATCCTGTTGGTCGGGAAGTGGGTGGTCGGTTTTTTTTTCTTCAGGGAAAAAGCGTAACCGGACTGATAAGCTAATAAAAATGCTAATGTAACACGGACGGACGTCACCATGTTCTGTTTAATTTGTCGGAAATTATAAAAGCGACGTGTGGGACAGTTGTGTAATGTTTGAAGTTGGTGATTACGTCGTATCTTATGCTAATGTAATGTTATCAGCTCGGGAGAAATGGGTGCGATGAGTTGTGGAAGGAAGTGGGGCTGGCAATTATTTTATTACCATAGCCAAATTGGACACTTTTGTCAGAATTTATGGCAGAAAGGATGACCATGTGAAGGTTGTAAAATTTAAATCGTTACAATTTTCCATTAAAATGGAATTCAATCCGATTGTTTAAATTGATAACATGCCTTCGGATTTTATGTTTCTGAGCAGCTTTGTAGACTTTCGCAAATAATGTTAGCTTGGCTTTATCTGATCGATTTCGTCACTCTCGTGCTAACTTGTCGTATGTCGTTTGTAGATGATAAGACCAGAAAATGGAAAAATCTCGGGTGAGTTTTCAAAAAGCCGTAAGAGCCACCGTGACCTCCGACATTAATCTTCATTTTTCTCCAAATTGAAGCAAAATTTCATTTATCTTTAATGTAGAGCACTTGAAGGACGTGTAGATCAGCGGTTCTCAACCTTTTTCGACCAATTCCCCCCTTGGATTATTTTCAAGACCTTCATTCCCCCCTTCAATCATAAATTTAGTATCAATTCACAATAATCATAATTTTGGCTTTAATTTATATAGAATTACATTTTTTTCATTACAAAATATTTTTCGACAATAAAATAACAAATTTTCAGCGATTTGTTATAACAATTTTTCATATCCTACTCATGGTCAATGGAATGCAAATGTCTAAAGAAAAATTTAAACAGCCATTAATTCTTAAACAAAAAACAGAACTTGAGGAAAAAAAAAAAAAAAATGCACTGTTCATGTTTGAAGGAATGTCAATGAATTCTGTACCCCCGACATTTGGTACAGCTAAATTTTAAAACTAGAACATTTTTTTGAAACTCTTCATGTTTCAAACAATATGAAAATTCAGAGAAATTGTTTTCTTCGAAAAAACATTCATAATTTTAAGTTTTTGCCCGTTATATTTTAGACATTTTCCAAAATAAAACCACAAAAATAGCAAGAAAATTCACATATTTCACAAAAAAATTGTTAATTTTTTTTTGTTTATAAAAGTGCCCTAGAAATTTTTAGTTTTTAGCAAAAACGTTCAAAACAAAGAATTTCTATTGCATCCTCATTCCCCCCCAAAACTGGCCAAATTCCCCCCCCAGGGAGGAATTCCTCACTGGTTGAGAAACACTGGTGTAGATGAACAATCTCAAGCTTTTTTGAAATTGTTTTTACGCAAGTAGCTCGAGTACCGTTGCAAAAAGGGCTTTGTTTACCAATGGCTCTTACGGCTTTTTGAAAACTAATCCGAGAAATGATCCTTGCCTTCCCAGCTACGACGCAATGAAAAGGACTTACTCAATCGCGTATTTTTATTTCGTCTTACCGCCGGCGTGCCATCCGAGCAAAGAAGCTATGGGAAGGGCTTTGAAACGAATTGTAACTATAATTAACTTTTATTCGGCGGTGTGCAATTCATAAAACATTTTTAATTTTTATTTCTTACTTCTTACCGCCGGCGTGCCATCCGAGCAACAGAGCTATGGGAAGGGCTTTAAAAGGAAGTGTAATTGTAATTATTCGGCGACATGCCATTCATTATAGAATATACCAAAAGTATCTAATAGCTCTGCTACATAGCGCACGACTACTTCATAACAAACTTCGCAACGTATTTGCACCGACCAGACCGAAAACAACTGGCTCGACAGCAAAAATTTACACGACGACACGGATACCCGAATTTCCTACGAACACCATACGACTGATGGCCGAATTTCCAAGGCCACATCACGAACCCTTTTTTGAAGAAATTAGTACCGCAAACCGGGGTGACTTTGATAGGATTTCAATTTATTTTTGGATTTTTTCCCAACTGAAAAGGTCAAGATTGTTATTTTTAAAACATGTACTGGGGTAGGCCACACAAAGTCCATGCACTATTTCTGAAAAAAAGTTTGAAGGTGTTCAAACTTTATTTTTACGTTAAATGTACTATCACTAAGGTTGCTGACATAGTTTTTAAGAAAAAAAAAAACAATGTTTACATTTAGTTAACTAAGTTTATAACCTTTTCAACAAAATACATATAAATTTTAGGTAAAATTGGTAAAAAGTCGGAATTTTGCCTGAAATTCGTTAAAATTTTAAACTGAATTCGAAGCACGAATCATAAGTTTTCACATTTTATATGACATTTGTTCAACTGAAATTGCCAGTAAATTAAGAGATTTTTTTTAATTATGTTTCAAAAACACATATTGTTTAATATTTACAAAATCACTTTACCTCCTCCTAGTGGAAAATTGTCCAAAGAATCTGAAAAAGCATTCCATTTTCCGGTTCTAAATCATGTTCATTGAGAAAATCATGACACTTAGAGAAGTTTGGAATAATGCCTTTCATCAACATTTTCTTAATAATAGTTAACTAACTTTTAAAACTTTTCAAAATATTATGAAAAGTTCTTCTTGAGATACTTTGAGTACTTCCACGGTCGATATGATTCCAAACCATTCCGTACGTGTTCAATTTGTACTCTTCATTTTGCGGAAAAATCTCAAACCTATCAAAGTCACCCCGACTTACGGTACTCAGGAAAAAATAAGATAAATAAACATAACAAAATATCCAGAGGAAAGCTTTGGGTAATTCTCTACCAACTCACACGAAATCGGGAAAAGTTGCCCCGATCCCTCTTCGATTTGCGTTCGTTTTACGGTACTCAGGAGGTCCGTTTTTGATATTTCGTGACGGAAGAGGCGGTACGACCCCTTCTATTTTTGAACATGCGAAAAAGTGGTGTTTTTCAATAATTTGCAGCCTGATGAGATAGAAATTTGGTGTCAAAGGGACTTTTATGTAAAATTAGACGCCCGATTTAATGGCGTACTCAGAATTCCGAAAAAAAACGTATTTTTCATCAAAAAAACACTAAAAAAGTTTTAAAAATTCTCTCATTTTCCGTTACCTGACTGTAATAAATTTTGGAACATATCATTTATGGGAAATTTAATGTACTTGTCGAATCTACATTGACCCAGAAGGGTCATTTTTTCATTTAGAACAAAATTTTGCATATTAAAATTTCATGTTTTTTCTAACTTTGCAGGGTTATTTTTTAGAGTGTAACAATGTTCTACAAAAATTTTAATATATAAACATAAGCGGTTTGCTTAAAAACATTAAGAGTTATCGCGATTTTACGAAAAAAAAAGTTTTGAAAAAGTTACTTTTTGCGTTTCGTCGTCCGTGTCTGTCGCGGGTGACCATGAACGACCATGATCAACGACGACCAACATTTTCAAAACTTTTTCTCGTAAAAAGCAAACCCCT
The DNA here is from genome assembly GCF_016801865.2 of Culex pipiens pallens. Taxonomy (NCBI): domain Eukaryota; kingdom Metazoa; phylum Arthropoda; class Insecta; order Diptera; family Culicidae; genus Culex; species Culex pipiens. Next base: position 17,723,102 of record NC_068939.1, read on the forward strand.
TATGTCTATATATTAAAATTTTTGTAATTGTCTGCTCTACAACTTTGTAGAAAAAAACACGACATTTTAAATGAAAAATTTTGTTCTAAATGAAAAAATGACCCTTCTGGGTCAATGTAGATTCGAAAAGTACATTAAATTTCCCATAAAATAACATGATCCAAAAGTTTTTACAGTCGAGTAACGGAAAATGGGAGAATTTTTAAAAACTTTTTAAGTGTTTTTTTCGATGAAATATACGTTTTTCGGAATTCTGAGTACGCCATCAAATCGGGCGTCTAATTTTACATAAAAGTCCCTTTGACACCAAATTTCTATCTCATCACCGTTTCAGGCTGCAAATTATTGAAAAACACCTCTTTTTTCGCATGTTCAAAAATGGAAGGGGTCGTACCGCCCCTTCGTAACGAGATATCAAAAAACGGACCTCGGATTCGTGATCAGGGACAAAAGTTACCCTTTAGGACAAAGTTTCACGCAAATCGAAGAGGGGTCGGGGCAACTGCTGTGTGAGTTGGCGGAGAATTACCCATATTTTTAAAAAATCTAAGTTAAATTTTTTAATATGAAAAAAATAAGAAAAAATGAGAAAAATCTAATTTCAAAAATTTCAAAAAAATTGAAAAAATTCAAATAAATCAAAAATTTTAAATTTTTTTAGAATTTTTAAAAATTTCAAAAATTTCAAAAATTTTAAGAATTTCTAAAATTCAAAATTTTTAAAAGTTTCAAAAATTTTTAAAATTTCAACAATTTTAAAAATTTCAAAAATTTCAAAATTTCAAAAATTTCAAAAATTTCAAAAATTTTAAAATTTTCAAAAATTTCAAAAATTTTAAAATTTTTGAAAATTTCAATTTTTTTAAAAATTTCAAAAATTTCAAAAATTTCAAAAATTTCAAAAAAATTCAAAAATTAAAAAAAAATTGAACTTTATTTTAAATTTCAATTTTTGTTTTTTTTTCAAATTTTTAAATTTTCTGAAATTTTTCAAATTTTAATTTTATTTTTAAATTTTTGAATTTTAAAAATTTTTGAATTTTTCAAAAAAAATTGAAATTTTTAAATTTTTTAAAATTTTTAAAATTGTTGAAATTTTTAAAATTTTTGAAACTTTTAAAATTTTTTAAAAAATTTTTAAAATTTCAAATTTTTGAATTTTTAAAAATTTTCAATTTTTTTGAAATTTTTAAATTTTGTAAAATTTTTGAATTTTGTAAAATTTTTGAATTTTTTAAAATTTTTGAATTTTTTAAAATTTTTGAAATTTTCAAATTTTTTGATTTTTTTTTAAATTTTCAAAATTTTCGAAATTTTTGAAATTTTTAATATTTTTGAAATTTTTAAAATTTTTGAAATTAGAGCGTCCCATTTCCCGGGGTTACAAAATTCCCGGGAAACGGGAAATTTTCAACAAATTTCCCGGGAAATCCCGGGAATTCCCGGGAAATTCTAAATTAATCGAAAATTGTTATGATCCTGGTTTTGGTCAATATTTTGCAACAAAATAGTATTAAATAGCAATTCTAATGGTCAGAGTAAGTGTAAGGTTCACTTAATGCCTTGGCTGCTTGTAAAAAAAAACATACAACTTCAGGAAAATATATAAATTTTCTAAATTCGTTCGCTCAAAATATAATGATTAGTATTTTGTATTGATAAGAAATAGCCAGGTATATGTTTTTCATGGCAAATATTTTATTCAGAACAAATCTTGCTGGATTAATCTCATGAATAAATATATAAGCAATGAATTTACCTTAAAAATCTGCTATTCACTCGAAATACCATTTTTATGTAATTACAACTTCCAGTTTTCAAATGTTTGGAGCGAGTATTTGAAATATGTTTACATTTTTTGAAGTAGTTTTTTAATGATATTTTTAATGATTCGGCCTACTTCGGTAAAAAGAATTTTCATAGAAAAAAAAAGTTGTTTAGTAGTTTCAGATTTAAACTTTACGCCCTTGGTACGCTAAAAAAATGAGTTCGCGTAAACGTGAACAGAGCTCATGCCAACGGGAACCAGGAAGAAAACTATTCAACTTTTATAGTGCATTGCACCATGAAAGTGAACAGTTTTCTTCCTGGTTCCCGTTGGCATGAGCTCTGTTCACGTTTACGCGAACTCATTTTTTTGAGTGTAGCTCAAGTGCTCTATAAATTTTTAACTTTTGGCTGTAATTTCTCGAATACTTTTGAACAAATTAACCTAATAATTTGGTAATGGGAAACAAAACAAAAACAATCAATTTTGATCTTGGCGGGAAGAGTTACCTTATTTTCAAATGATATAACAAGAATTTTTGCTTAAAAAGCTTACCAAAATTTTAATAGTTTATTTTTAATATCGTAAGTTTATTCATAATATCGTACAAGATCTATACCTAGTTGTGAATGCTTCAGAAATTATTATCATCTGAAATAAATCTTGACATAAAATTTTTAGACGAACTGATAAGTTCAATAAGAACAGTAAATTGAATTTATTAAAATAAGTTTTTTTATTTAGATTTTTTTTTTAAGGTTTAAAAAATGTACCAGAAAGTTGAGAAAATGTATACTTCCGCTTGAATTTCGGGAATGCCCGGGAAATTTACAAATTTCCCGGGAAACGGGAAATATTTTTTTTCGGGAAATCCCGGGAATTCCCGGGAATTTTTTTCCCGGGACGGGAAATTGGACGCTCTATTTGAAATTTAAAAAAAAATAAAATTTTTGAAATTTTTAAAAAAATTTAAAATTTTTAAACTTTTGCAATTTTAATTTTTTTTAAATTTTTAAATTTTTTTAAATTTTTAAAATTTTTGAATTTTTTTAAATTTTTGCAATTTTTAAAATTTTTAAAATTTTTGAAATTTTTGTAAAATTTTTGAATTTTTTAAAATTTTTGAAATTTTTTAAATTTTTTAAATTATTGAATACGAGCTTCGAACCCATATCGAGAATTTCTCGATCGTCGGTCGTAATTTGTCGATGGAAGATCGAGAAATTACGATCGAATGATCTCAATCTACTATCGACAAATTACGACTTACCATCGACAAATTACGACTTACCATCGACAAATTACGATCGAAATATTACGATCGAGAAATCTCGATTGTGAGTCGAGAAATTACGATCGAAATGACCGAAATCTCAGAAAATTGCACTTCTATTTTTCTCAAGATTTTTCCGAATATTTGGAACTAAAAATTAATTTAGCTTGAAACGGTGAGAACTTTTTGATTACAAATTGAATTTTTAATCCAAAAATTACACTGCTCGACAATTTTAAAGTTAATGTCAGTAAACGATTTAATTGTGTCAAGGTATGGTAGATTTGGGCTTTCTGAACGCTCTCCAATCGACAGAATTTATCTATAATGGATTCCCTGCCAATAAATAAAATTGTTAATTTCGGGTTTGCTCACCCTTCCATAAACAACCATGCGCACCCCAAAATTTTTGCTCCACCATAAATAAACGTGGGTGCGCATACCCGAAATTTACAATTTATTTTTGGCAGGGAATTCACTAAAATTCACTTCTGTCGATTGGAGCGTATTAAGCAAGCCCAAATCTACAATTTCTTGATGAAATTGAAGCGTTTACTGACATCAACTTCAAAAATGTCGAGTTGTTTTATTTTTATGTGTCGAAAATTGTGATTTTTGGAAAGTATGAAAAAAAAACCACCAGGCTAGAGAGTATTTAATAATGCAAAAGCAGTCAAAAAATGTTGCAATGGCTGTTTTCCTTCTTATGAGTGTAACTTTCGAATAAAACGACCCAATCATCAAACAATTTTTCAACCCACAAACAAGCTCGCCCCAAAGTGAACCTCTTTTCACCTGGTATTCAAGCTCGCAACCCATACCTCTGCAAGCCAGCAGAATGCCACTATTAAACAACACAGCCAAACATGACTAACGACATCTAGCGACAATGTCGTAAAATGTCAACCCGTCCTCCATCCGCTCATCGTCATCACCGATGTTTGTTTGGTTCAATACTTTCTTCCGTTCGTTGATAATGGGGCGAAGGCAACCTCCTCCGAGCAAGAAACTACATTAGTAGCTGACTAACAACTTAGTAGTTGTAGAGCGGTAGCAGCATGTCATCGTGTGTGTGTGTGTGTGTGTTTGTGTGCCTTCCTCGAAGAATGAAACTCTCATAAACCGTCATGTTCAAACATGTCGTCGGGACGCTTCGCCCTCGTGGTGTTCCTCTGTTGGACAAACATGAGCGTCCCTTTTTTTCTCCCTTGGATTCGACGTCGTCCTCCAATGACACAGCATCTACTGCTGTAACCCGAACACAAACACACACTCACACTGTTCGAAGATAATTGAAAAACTTTCCCCATCACCACTTCCGTGTTGCCATCATCTTGGGGAGCGCTACTACACTTGTCAAAGGATTCCCCGCCCCTCGGAGCGATTCGATGGCATGACGCTCTCCGATGATGGAGGTAATCACTGTAGCCAAGCACTTTGGAGTTACATTTTGCTGCAGCTCTGCTTCACTCTTCTTAATTGCTGGAATGACACATTTCCACCTAATTATGCTTCAAGTGGTGGGTGTGTGTGAGTTTGCTCGGAGAACTTTGTATTTGCTGGATTGGTGCAGGTGGTTGTAGAACTTGTAGGTTCTGAGATTCTTTAATTTCCGTGAAGTTTCTTAGTAAAAGATATTGATCATCTATACACCCAAACCAAACTCTGCTGACATTCAGGGATGACCAAGCTATTGACATCCGTTGACAGCACTACTGCCAACCAATGACAAAATCATCTCGTCATCCTTTAGTCAACACAGTGAGGGAGTTCTACCTTTCCTCTACCGAAAGAGGCCTCGTGGTGCAATGGTTAAGAGTTAGACTTTTATCCAGAGATCTTCGGTTAGAATCTCGAAGAAAGCTTTTTTTTCCAGTTTTTTTAATCTTGAAAAAAAAATGTAAAAAGAAGTCGAACCGTCTCACTTTTGTAAACATAATTTCCGGCTTCTTATCGAACCACCGCGCTCAATGTCTTTCTCCCATAATTCATTGGTTTGCAGCCAGCTCAGCCAAAAAGCCAAAACAGCCCTCCAACGGCAGATCGCTGCGAAAACATTTGCGTATTCGAGGTGTGTGTGTTTTCATCCGGGCTCCTTTTTCTTGAGCCAATATTTTTCCCCACACAAGCATTCGACAAACACCCCGAAAAACATGCACGTTTATAGCTGTTCGGTTCCAAAGCTCCTCTTCTTGGCGGCGGGAATGCTTTTTCGAGAGAGGTTCGCATGGCGCGAGTGTTCGGTAAGCAAAGTTTTCCCCCACTTTGTTGTGGTCGATAGTGTTTGGGGGCGTCCCCGTGCGTGTGCACGGTTGTTTGACAAACAAACCCGACACCACTCTTGACGAGGGAAACTGCAACCAACCTACTTGTCTTCTGCTTCTGTCGTTATTGTCTTTGAAAGAGCTTTCGATGAAAGGGTATTCTCAGCTGAAAGTTGGATTTAATGATTTGAAAAAAAAAAAATACATAAATTTAAATTGAAATCGGTACTACAAATTACAGAAATGAAAAGTAATATTTTTTGATACAAGGGCTAAAAAGTATCTGCACTAAAATGGGTGCTGATTAGGGTGCCCAGAAAAAATGACCCCCTGCTCCACAAGCGGAAAACGGTTTTTTGGGTAATTTTAAGCATCTGTGTAAATTTTGAGCGAAATTGGTTGAGATTAACCCATTGATACCCGAGCCGAAAGTCGGTGAAAAAAATGTTTTTCATACAAAAATGACATTTTTAAATCGCTAATAACTTTTCAGGATCAAGTTTTATAGCTTTGGTATGTTATACAAAGTTGTAGAGCATTAAATTTCCAATGAGAATCTCACTTTTGGGAAAATTCGGATGAAAGTAGCGCACCGTAGAGACCAAACCGTAAAAAAGTTTGGTTTTCCATACATTTTTTCATTTTTTCCCATACAAATTTCACCTTCGAGTATCAATGGGTAAATGTTGACCGATTTTGCTCATATTTGGCCCAGAGTCCTAAAATAGCTCAAGGAACAATATTCAGCTTGTGGAACAAGTTTTTGAGAAAAAGTCTCATATTCTGGGCACCCTAGTGCTGATAAGTTGATCTTTTCAAGATTTCTATCAAAAAGTCATATTTTTTTCTATGTGGATAAAGTTCAACGTTTTCAATCAATGACCGTTTATCTAAAATAAGATGTTGATATAGCGTGGTTCACGGATATATGAGTACGACAAAAGTGTTCAATTTCGTTTGCATCAACCGGAATTTTGAAGCACTATGACCCAAAAAGCTAGCCTGAAAATTTGAGCTTATTTGGTTAAGGGGTTACATACATGTAGAAAATAACAAAATTTCATTTTACAGAAAATTTATTAAATCCACATTAAAGATGGTTTTCAATCACTCCTGAAAGTTTCATGAAGATATTTCATGATTTAACTGAGTTAGGGACGATTTAAGCTCAGAATTTTGCCATGCGCAAAGCCAACTGTCTAACTTTCTGAGCGTTTTTCTCTGAACACCAAGTTGATTTACGGGTGCCACGATGTCTCGAGATGGGATGGACCAAATTGGCTGAAATTTTGGGTGAAGACTCCCAAGACATGTCCCGTGTGCATGACGAAGTCCGATTTTGAAATTTTGAATTTTCAAAAAATACAAAAATCAAAAACTGTCGATTTTTTATATGAAAAACAGAAAAATATTTTTATCTTTTTTATAAATAAACTTTTTGAAAATCGGCCTTCGTCATGCACACGGGACCGGTTTAATGAGTCTTCACCAAAATTTTGAGCCGATTTGGTCGAAGCAATGTTGAGATATCGTGGCACCCGTTTTCTAAAACTGCTAACTTCAAATAGCTATATCTCGGCAATGATACAACCAAATGTCTTCAAATTTGTTTTGTTAATAGATGAAAATGTATATTTTAATGCCCCGAAAACAGATTTTGAAAAAGTTTAATTGTGTGCTCAAACCAACCTCTGACATTTTTGCCGATTTACATGTATGTTACCCCTTAAGATTAAATCTAGTTGCTCCAAGTCCAAGCTCTGTAATTACAATGGAACTTCAATAAATTTAATTGATTTATTTTTCACTTTGTAACTTTAAGAAGAAGTTCTAGAAAGTTTCACAGAAAAAAATATGGTAATATTACATCTGAGAAGGGGTACATCTTTTATGTCAGAAAAAAAGGTGTAATTTTACTTCTGGAAATGTGTAATTTTACCACTTTTCTGGTGCAATGTCACTTTTTCTGTGTAGGTTTTGATCCGGGAAACAACTTTGAAGAATATCGCAAAGCGCTAGGAATAAAAAAAACGCTAGAAATTGATCCCGAAACGATACAGGTTAATTTTTTGGACATATTTTGAAATTTTGCCGAAAAAAGGAATCTCCAAAAAACATCCTGTATCTTTTCAGAATCAATTTCTACACAGAAAAAAAAATCATGGTAATATTTCATCTGGAAGGGGTACATCTTATATGTCAGAAAAAATGTGTAATTTTACCTCTAAAAATGCGTAATTTTACCACTATTCTGGTGTAATGTCACATTTTCAGTCTAAATTGAGGTAAAATTACATTATAAAAGAGGTAATATTCGTAAGAATAGGAAAATTTAGCAGGGGTTTGGGAAATTTTTTATCAGAAGATGTAAAAAGTTACTATTCTCAATAGTAAATTGATTAATGTTTCATACTAACTTCAGATCAAAACTGGAGCAGCTAAACCTTAACAAAATGAGCTCAAAGGCTAGTTTCTGGGGTCATGGTACTTTAAAATTCCAGTTGATGCAAACGAAATTGAACACTTTTGTCAATTATTATTTTATTTGGAAACATTATTTTAAATACGAGCTCTAGTTTAATTACAATGTTTGCAAAAAAGATACGAAAAATAACTTTTTTTAAACAAATGCTTGCATTACAACTGTAATCTGCTGAAAATCATCTTACAACCCTTTTTAAATACAGTCCAGACTCGATTATCGAAGGTTTGTGAAAGACTTCGGATAATCGAATCAAGAACATTTTTTTAATTATTTTTTCTTACTTTATGCATCAAATCCGAGTTCTGCGACCCCATTTTAGTAAAGTATGGATAATTGATTGTCAATTAAATTACAAAATGTATTTTTAGCGATTCCGCTGTGAAACTGTCAACTTTTCCTACTTTTCCCTACCAAAAATAACAGAATGGAAAATTAATACCTTTCAATACCAGTGCTGTTCTACTTTTCAATGAAACTTGTAGACACGTTATCCTACGCTTAGGTAAGCCATTTTTGTGTACATGGTGCCAATTGCACTCGATAATGACATTTGAGAAGGGTTATTTCGGTATTTCGTAATTTAAATATCGCTGCATCTCGAAGCCAAAAAGTGGTCAAAGACAAACTTGTAGGAAATTTGACGGGCTTTCTGAAAAAAAAATACACTGAAAGAAAAAACAAGCCACTTTTATGAGATTTTATAATTTTTAAGTGAAAATAGCCTAAGATGTTACAAAAAGACTCACATAAAATGCAAGATGGAGCAACTCACCAAAAAATATACAAAAATTATTTACTGAAACTGTTTTTTTAAATGCTCTGATCGTCAACATTTTCAAAAATCAAATGCGGGAATCGATTCTCCAGATAATATTACATAAAAGTCTCCATATTGACCGTTGTCCTAAGTCCAATGTTTGGGAAGTTACAGCGGCTTTTAAAATAAAAATGTTGAAAATAAAGTCTGGACTGTATGGTTTGGTTTGGTTTCATCGGTTTCATGGTTTAATTATACATTTTAATATGTTTTAATGTCTTTGCCTTCTTCCCCTCTCCCTAACTGCGGCTATTCATAACAAGACATTTAAATATGGCGAGTTGACAGTTTTATGATGTGAATTTACATCTTTACTGACTTTACTGATAACCTAAACGAATTTGTAAAAAACTAAATTACATAAAAGATGGAAATTACATGGATGGAAAGTTACACATTTTTTTCTGACAGAAAATCAGACTGCAAAATCAACAAATTTCAGAAAAATGTGTAGTTTTACATCAAAAACTGAGTAAAATCACAACAGCTAGGTAAAATTGCCGACAGAACAGATTCGATTTCACCTATCCCGCAAACCAGGAGTTGGGAATAAGATTTGAAAGTTGGGAAGTTTGAATAATCCACAATTGGGGGGATATTGAAGACTTTCCACAGTATCTTCAAATAAACTTCACTTAAAATTGCACTGTTTTTCAGAAGGTTGGATATGTAGTTCACATTAAACATTTACGCAGTTCTGTTTTTCATTACGTTTTTTTTTATTTTATATTTCCATAAAGATAATTTAACAAAAAAAAATGAGTAGTACCTACAACTTTGCTTAAGACACCAAATCTATACGGATTTTTCAATATTTTACTAACGGGTAATTCTCTACCAACTCACACGAAATCGGGAAAAGTTGCCCCGACCCCTCTTCGATTTGCGTGAAACTTTGTCCTAAGGGGTAACTTTTGTCCCTGATCACGAAACCGAGGTCCGTTTTTTGATATCTCGTGACGGAGGGGCGGTACGACCCCTTCCATTTTTGAACATGCGAAAAAAGAGGTGTTTTTCAATAATTTGCAGCCTGAAACGGTGATGAGATAGAAATTTGGTGTCAAAGGGACTTTTATGTAAAATTAGACGCCCGATTTGATGGCGTACTCAGAATTCCGAATAAACGTATTTTGCATCGAAAAAAACACTAAAAAAGTTTTAAAAATTCTCCCATTTTCCGTTACTCGACTGTAAAAAATTTTGGAACATGTCATTTTATGGGAAATTTAATGTACTTTTCGAATCTACATTGTCCCAGAAGGGTCATTTTTTCATTTAGAACAAAATTTTTCATTTTAAAATTTCGTGTTTTTTCTAACTTTGCAGGGTTATTTTTTAGAGTGTAACAATGTTCTACAAAGTTGTAGAGCAGACAATTACAAAAATTTTGATTTATAAACATAAGGGGTTTGCTTATAAACATCACGAGTTATCGCGATTTTACGAAAAAAAGTTTTGAAAAAGTTGGTCGTCATCGATCATGGCCATCCATGGTCACCCGCGACAGACACGGACGACGAAACAAAGAGAAACGCAAAAAGTAACTTTTTCAAAACTTTTTTTCGTAAAATCGCGATAACTCGTGATGTTTATAAGCAAACCCCTTATGTCTATATATCAAAATTTTTGTAATTGTCTACTCTACAACTTTGTAGAACATTGTTACACTCTAAAAAATAACCCTGCAAAGTTAGAAAAAACACGAAATTTTAAAATGAAAAATTTTGTTCTAAATGAAACAATGACCCATCTGGGACAATGTAGATTCGAAAAGTACATTAAATTTCCCATAAAATGACATGTTCCAACATTTTTTACAGTTGAGTAACGGAAAATGGGATAATTTTTAAAACTTTTTTAGTGTTTTTTTCGATGAAAAATACGTTTATTCGGAATTCTGAGTACGCCATCAAATCGGGCGTCTAATTTTACACAAAAGTCCCTTTGACACCAAATTTCTATCTCATCACCGTTTCAGGCTGCAAATTATTGAAAAACACCTCTTTTTTCACATGTTCAAAAATGGAAGGGGTCGTACCGCCCCTCCGTCACGAGATATCAAAAAACGGACCTCGGTTTCGTGATCAGGGACAAAAGTTACCCCTTAGGACAAAGTTTCACGCAAATCGAAGAGGGGTCGGGGCAACTGCTGTGTGAGTTGGCGGAGAATTACCCTAACATGATTTCTATGAAATGACGCAAAATGTCTTCTTTGGTCATAACGAAAGTACCCACAGAATATCATCAAAAAATGTATGACAGAAATCATCAAAAAAATTCTACTGTTCAAATTGATCAACAAACATTTTTATCAGCCAAAAATAGATCTACTCAGTGCAGTTTTAATAAAATATTATGTGTTGATTTTAATATCGATTGTCCTTCAATCCAAATGAGTAAAACATTCTCCTAGTATTAGCTTTTGAAAGAAAGGCTCACCTCTAGCCTACCCTTCCCTCTTGACTTTCCCTCAAGAAACCCCAAAATCCTGCCGGAGATGCCAGCAGGAAAATCAGAAAACCGAGACTGAGTATTGAATATTTAATGAAATTTGTCAGCTTGTTTGCCTGATTTCTATGGGAAACGAAATGCGAGTCCTGCTGCTGCTGCAGAAGAAGAAGGATGATGATGCGATGACGCAAGGATGCGCTCTGCTGCTAGAGTGTGTTCTCTCTGCTTCTTAATAAGAGGATTGTTTTTTTATTCACTGCTATTCCGATAAATTATTCCTGGCAGTTTTATTTTCCACTGCAGTGGGAGTTTTTTGTTTGTTTGTTATGGCTCACGTTTCTCACGGATTCCGGAAGTCCCATCATCAGCTCTCCTCTCGAGTTTGGGTGTTGATTGGATAAAGCAGGGAAAGTTGCTCGGTGATGACAGATGGGGGTAGGGGATTGAAGTCGACCTCCGGTCACAGTCGAGTTTTGATTACGTCAATACTTTGACGATTTTGTTATGATGAATACCAGGCAGCTATCAATGTTTCTTTGATCTGGCCGGTGGTACCGATACAGAGCAGATTTCTTCAAAGGATGACCTAATTATTTCTCAGCAGTGGCCATACATTTGTTTCACTTTATAGTTGAATGTATTACATCGTGGTTTTTTTTATTTATATTTTGATTTTTACTTAGTTTTCAGCTATAACATGTGGTCTAAGTGGTAGGCTCTATTCATAGAATATTTCCTTGGTTAATGGAAGCAAACAATTTTAAATTAATATTTCAGCTTCTCAAAACTTTGTCCCAACTCCAATAAACACAACAAATAACTCTGCCATCGATACCGGGTATTGCTTTCACCATGAATTTAGTAATATAAAATACATGCAGCAAGAAAGCCCTCCCTCACCCTATCCTGTTCACAAAAGGCAAAAGTTATCAAACTGTTGTGAATATTACAGCGAGCAAAAGCTGTGCCATAAAGTTTGCCCATTTTCCCCGGGCAAAAGTTTGTCATTTGCGTCGTTTTTCCCTCTCTATAATAGTGATTAGCTGCTGGATGCTGCACCAGTTTCACCGGTTATATTGATCGCCCATGGGTTGCCGGTGTACTCAATCATGCTCTGGAACCCCTCCTCACTCACTCTTTATGAAAATGCTATTAAAATATTAATCAAGTTACACCGGGAAAGAGAGCGAAAGCTTCTGGCTCAAATTTCGGACCAAATTTGTCGCCTCAACCCTTTTGCGCAGGGAAAACGGCGTTTGCAGAGGGGGCACCAGCTTGTTGGAAAATTGAAGTGGTTTTCCAAGAATTTTCCGAAACCCGTCTCGCCGGTACAGCACAATCCCAGCCGAAATATGTCACACAATCACCTCCCGCCCAAAACCCAAATCCCATCGAATCGATCATCGCACCGTGAAAGCTCCACCAAGGAGCTTAGGAGGACGCAGACCAAAGTTGCGGTTTTCTCCCTGCCAGAAACCGCCATAATTCATATTCATATGACGCAGTGTGTACTTCCTCATTCCGAACCACCAGCTGCACACAGATACATGGCGTGTGTGTGAGCAAGGCCTCCGAGCCAGACACTTTTCCAATCTATGAATCAAACCCTTTCCCTTGGCACTGACACTGTTGGGGTAAGTCCTCGGGCGGAGAGACTTCATCGAATTGGTTGACACTAGTCGAAAATTGTTGGTTAGTAAAAATTAAATATTTAACTCCAAAAGGCTCAAAACTTTCTAGAATACTTCAATATTGTAAATAGGTATGAAGATTATTATATGACACATGACTATTCGAAAATATAACGTTAATCACACAATTCAAACATCAAAGCAATCATAAATCGCAGAATTTGGTGCGGTATGTCCACGCATCCTTCCTCCCCTGTAGATTTTGTGAAATGGGATCTTAGAATCCCCTCTGCGGTAAACACAACGCTGTAGGGCTGATCAATTTCATGTTTGTATTTCATTTTCAGAAGTTCTTCGTTCTCCACCAAAACCGGAAATGGATTTTTTTTTGTACTTTTTTAATGTGGTTCAAACTTTTCGGGGGCCTTCCCTATGACCAAAGAAGTCATTTTGTGTCATTGGTTCACCCATACAAGTCTCCATACAATTTTGGCAGCTGTCCATACAAAAATGGAACGTAAATATTCAAAAATCTGTAACTTTTGAAGGAATATTCTGATCAATTTGGTGTCTTCAGCAAAGTTGTAGGTATTGATGAGGTCTGTTCAGAAAAAATAGGTACATGGAAAAAAATCATGCCGATGTTTTCATTGATTTTTTTTTTCTTACAAAAACTCAATTTCTCAAAAATGGTATTTTTCGATATTATTAGATATATTTTAGTAGACCAAAACTAGGGCGTCCAATATCACGGGTTTACAAAATTCCCGGGAAACGGGAAATTTTCAACAAATTTCCCGGGAATTCCCGGGAAATTTGAAATTGAACGAAATTTATTCTGATCCTGTTTCTGATTGATATTTTGCAACAGAATTGTATAGAACAGCAACTTCAATGGTCAAAATAAGTCTGAAGATCATTCAATGGCTTGACTGCTTGTAGAAATATCATGCAACTTTGAGAAAATATATAGATTTTCTAATTTTTTATGCTGTCCCTGAATACCAAATAAAAAAAAATATTTGTAGTATTTTTTGTTGAGCAGCATTTTTTTATTCAAAGTGTTTGGACAGTGAAAATCTATGCTCCACAACAACAAAATTGTTTTTAGATTTGCCTCAGAGACCATAAAGTTGAAAGGGAAAAAATCATGCAAAAATATTGTTTTTCATGGCAAATAACTTATTCCAGAATAAGTATTTTCAACTTGTGAATAAATAGATTATTATTGAATTTGCCTTTAAAATGTAATTTCTAGCGCTATTCAACTTGAAACACTATTTCATGAAATCACAATGCAAAGTTTTATAATATTTGGAGCATGTTTTTAAAATATAGTTGCATTCTTTGGGTAAATCTCATATGATACGAAGTTGTTTTTAATCATTTTTCATGGTTTCAGTTATGGTATTATTTAAGTTATAGGATTATATGGCCTAATTAATTAATTAGATTAAAATAATTTTCATAGTGTAAAAGCGGTTGAAATTAAAAAAAATATTAAAAAATTAAAATTTCCGATCTTTTGGTTTCTATAAAACCCACGATCCAGGTTTTCTATAAAACCCACGTTTTTAAATACCTAGGCAAAAACGTTGTTATGGTTTCGTTTGAGCAACCTGCCAAAAATGTATGGAATTTCGTAATTTTTGTTCTCGTGGATCAAACTTACTTTTTGCCCAGGTATTTAACAACGTGGGTTTTATAGAAAACCTGGATGTATGGGTATCAAAAGATCGGAAATTTTATGCCCTTTACGATGCTACATAGGTTGACTTGTGAATCGTGGACCAGTTCGGACGCCGGCGGATTTTCTGACGACGTAATTCCGGGTTGGTACGAAATTCCAACGAAAAATCTATTCTATCCATACAAAGACCCCCAAAACGGTGTTATTCCTACTCCAAAATGTTTATTTAGCAATTCTATGGTAATATATTGACATTTAGTTAAATTGAAGCTTTGCAAAATTAAGTTAAGATAAGTTTTATATAGAATTTCCAGAGTTATATAATCTTTTATACAAAGTAGTTAGTAAACTTTATATTTAATCCAAATTATTTTCTTAATCAGTCAAGGAAGCCTATTTGGAGTTGAGAGACTGGATTTATTGTTTGTTATACAACTTTTTATAGAAAACATCTTTTTATGAGCTTTTTGTAGCAAAATGTTCGGCATGAGTTTCTGAACAAAACGTAGTACTAGGTTCCTGTCAAACTTTAAATTGTTACATGTTTCATAACAAAATGTGCATAGTGCCCAAGGGGTGTAAATACTTTTTTTACATACTGTATTTCTGGAATTCCCGAGAAATTTACAAATTTCCCGGGAACTCCCGGGAATTTTTTTCCAGGAACGGGAAATTGGACGCTCCAACCAAAACCCGCATTTTTTAAGAAATAGAGAAGTATGGTTAAAACTGTTGCCGCCCAGTCATATTTTTTTGAAAAAATTTTGATTTTAGGAAATAATCGAAATTTTATGTATACAATTTTTATAACCTCATTTTTTATGTAAATTTTAATTTGCAATCAAAAGTACTTCACAGATTTTTTGATAAAATGCCTCGTTGTTAAGTATGGCCACCGGTGCTGATTTTAGTTAAATATTTGCAATTTATAATTTAAAAAAAAGTGAACAAGAGTGACCATTTCTGAATTTCTTTTATTTTTTTAATGATTTATGAAAATTCTAAAATCTGTATCTTTTCAAGGAATTTTTGAACGGTTTGGTGTCTTCGGCAAAGTTGTAGATATGGATAAGGACTACACTGGAAAAATGTGATACACGGTAAAAACAATTTTTGTTGATTTTTAATTTCCCTTTTTGTCTCTGAAACTTGATTTGGACATCAAATGCCAACTTTTCAGAAATTTCCAGAATGGGCAAAAAATCTTTGACCGAGTAAATTTTTGAGTTAATAATATTTTTTCAAAAAATCGAAATATTGGTCTGGAAATATTTTTAATCTGATTTTTCGATGCAAAATCAAATTTGCAATCAAAAAGTACTCAAGTGAAATTTTGATAAAGTGCACCGTTTTCAAGTTATAGCCATTTATAGGTAACTTTTTTGAAAATAAAAGCGGTTTTTCATTTTTTTTAATAAGTACCCATGTTTGCCCACTTTTCAATTTTCGATTTTCAATTTTAAAATATGAAACACTCGTGAAATTTTCCGATCTCTTCGAAAACACTTCAAAAATTTCATACAAAGAGTAACATTTCAAAAGGGCGTAATATTGAATGCGTAGTTAAAATGTTAGTCTTGATTTAAAAAAAATATGAGAATATGTTTTTTTTCGAAAAGATCGAAAAATTTCACGAATGTTTCATATTTTAACATTGTAAATCGGACCATTAGTTGCTGAGATATCGACAATAGAAAATGGTGGGTTGTTTGGGTGAGATTTAGAAAACATCAATTTTCCTTTTTTTTATTTTCTTATCAACAAACTTCAAAAAAGCAAAATATAGAGAATTTTCTCAGCTTTTCAAAAATATTTTTTTCAAGAGTGGGCAAACATGTGCATTAATTTCAAAACTGAAAAACTGCGATTATTTTCAAAAAAACTACCTAAAAACTGCTATAACTTGAAAACGGTGCACTTTATCAAAATTTTACTATAGTACTTTTTGATTGCAAATTTGATTTTACATCAAAAAATGAAGTTAAACAATTATGCCACCGGAAAACGGAACGGAATCGACGTAACACCTTATAATGTGGCCCTCTTAAACCTTGCGGTTTCGTCAACGGATCCACAGGCGTGTATCGTTCTTTTTGCGACAAGACTCCGCCTCCCGGGTCTCCTAAGTGTGAAGGTATGGGCACGGGGAGAGGGCACCGAATACCTATATTTACACTTAGAATTTTGCCACCACTATTTGGATTTTATGAAAAAATCAGTATTGATTTGAAAAATCATAACTCGTTCAAAGATTTTTGCACAAGCTGGAAATTTCTGAAAAGTTGGCATTTGATGTTTCCTAAAATATATATAAAAAAATATAATTAAAATAGTTTTGTTTTTTTGCAAATCATGTTTTAGTCACAAAAAGTTAAATTAAAAATCACTATTTTTTACCGTGTATCATTTTTTTCAGTGTAGTCTTTATACATACCTACAACTTTGCCGAAGACACCAAATCGGTCCTAAAATTCCCTCCAAAGATACTGATTTTTGAATTACATCATTTTTGTACGGACAGCTGCCAAATTTGTATGGAAAATTATATGGACAAACTAATGATGCATAATGGCTTCTTTGAGCATTCCAAAGTTACAATAAAAGTTTCAGCCGTATAAAAAAAAACAAAAATTCAAATTGAAAAAAAAAGATTTCGTAGAGAACTGCTCAGCTACGAATGGTCTGATTTTCAATGTTAAAAAATAAAACATTTGAAAAAAATCCAATCCCTTTGATTTTTTTGGTTTTAGACTTGCATTTCAAAAGGTAACCTTTTTAAGTGATTTGGTTATATGGAGGTACTGAAGACCTTTATTGAAAATGTTTCACCTAATCTGCAGATGAAATTCATTAATTTTCAATGAGATTTTAATATCTCATAACAGTGCTGCCAGATCAATGAGATCATCACTGCCCACCATTGAAAAAAACGGCTAATATCCACTTTTGGCAAAAACGAGATATTAGCACCAGGTGGTAGAGGACGTTCCAACGCATCTTCCGGAACTTGAATTTTACTGAAATAGTGTCTAGACTTGGCTGCCGATGCGAAAAACCAAACGGCTAATATGCCACTCTTATGGCAAATTACCTTGACGGAGATTTTGTGTCAAACACTAAAACGCGTTTTTCTCGGAATACTTGATTTGGCATAATAGCCGAATTTTCAATTATGGGCAGATCAAACATCGTGATAATGTATCGGTAATGTCATTTAAACACCATCTACCTTGTACGTTACGGTGGTTCCGTAAATTTTCATCTCAATTTCCATCATGACCTTGCAACATATCTTGACTTTTGTGCTCAAAACTTTAAACAGTGTTGCTAGATCCTTTTCAAATCTCTAAAAAAAATGTACATTTTTCATAGTGTCCTCTTCCAACTATGTAGCGTGAGTGAGTTTGTCTGTGTGTGCGCCCTGGCAACAAATTCATTATTAATCTAAACGACTCTCGGATCGCTGAAACGCTTGCCCCACTGCTGCTGCCGTCGTCACATGAAGATTCCTGCGGGCTGCGAGTGGCGCAAAGTTCTGCGCGCGCCGCGTTCTGTGTTTTATGATGTGGATCTTATCTTTTATGCATGTTTATATGGTTTTATATGAATAAATATATGATTTTTCTTTCGTTTTTTTTTCGTTGTTCAATCCGGCGCGATTGCCGCCGCAGTCCAAAGTGCACTTGCGAAGTGCATGGAAATTGGGCGACTGATCTGCACTGTGAGCGGAACTAGGGGAGTAGCAGTTGTGGCCACGACTAGAGCGTGCACTCGGAGATAAATCCTCCGAAAAAGTAATAAAATGAATAAAAAGCGGCGATTGAACAGAACAGCGAGAGAGAGAGAGAAAAAATCGAAGCACACAAATCGACACAGTCGTCGTTGAGCAGTAGCAGGCAGCGATACCAAGTGGTTCTAGTTTTGCACGTTATTGGCTCTATTGATGATGGAGTATTTTTTAGCGGTTTGGGATGAACTATTGATGGCATTTGGATTGAACGGTTGAACTGTGAGCAGAGTATGTTTTGTTTTATTTGAAAATAAAATGGATTCAAAAATCGAATTAGGTTCATCATATTATTAGAACATGAAATTCTGATAATGAATGTCCAAATGAATTCTGACAACCAAATGATTATTTCTTTTTAATTTTTGGAAATCAAGTCATAAAGTCAAATCTCCAAAACACATAAAGATGATTTTCTGAATAATATTACTGATCGTATTAGACTAGCTTTTAAGGACAATTAAGACAAGTCTTAGAGTTTATTGCATTTTTCATGTTTTTGATTTTCTTAAAGTTTACCTAATATTTACCGAAGGAGGCATCGATGCAACATTGAAACTTACCTGAAATAGAACAAAAAGAAATTTGTTAAAAATTATTTTGAAACCACAATATAGGTAGTTGTATTTCGATAAAAAAAAACAATTTAAAAAAAAATATCAGACTTACAAAACCAGCAAAAAAAAAACAGCCCGATGCAAATAGTATCGCAAAAGCTTAATCGCAGTCCAACCCGAAAGGGTCAACCAGCCGTGCCCTGTGCACACAGGAAATTGATGATGATATCGAATGGAAACTTTTTTTGGGCAATCTCTTGACCGCTGGCAGGCTAATATCTGTGTCCGTCCCGGTCCCAGGTCAAGCCCACAGTAGTTACTATTTCAATTTTCTGCACCAATATGTGCCATACTCCGTTCTGATGGCCCACTAAATGACGAAAAAAGAAATCTATTTGTGGAATTTACGGAACAGGACGCAGCTGATAGTTTGGAGTTTCGATAAACTCGATTTTTTTTCGAAATATTTTTATAATGATTTTTCATCATTTTTCACAAAAATTCACAAATGATAAATTATAGTAACCTTCATTTGAACGGTCCGGCTCTCAAAGCTTCATGCTCTCTCAGCATACGGTCGAGAGTAAAATGGCCTCAAATTTGATTGAGAGGATAATGTCATCGAATAACCGATTACGCCCACACCTACAACAAAATTGTGTTCATTCGTTCATTGAATCTCCACTGAGTGTTAAACCTTCCTTAACCTGTAGAGTCGTGCTGGCCGACACTGTAAAGGATCTGACTTGTTAAGTCAAAGGTAACGGGATCGACTCCCGTTATCAACACATTGTTTATAAGGTTGATGAACTTTTTTTTTTGATGAATCCAGCAGTAAAATGATGTTTCCACTCCCAGTCTGAGATTTTTCTCACAAATGGTCGGACGGGTTCTACGCTGCTTTATGAGGGGTTATAGATGAGCAATTCTCTAAGAAATCGATCTTTTTTTTAATTTTAATTTTTGAACTTTTTAATTCGACTGAAAGTTTTTTGGTGCCTTCGGTATGCCCAAAGAAGTCATTTTTCATCATTAGTTTGTCTATATAATTTTCCATACAAATTTGGCAGCTGTCCATACAAAAATGATGTATGAAAATTCAAAAATCTGTATCTTTTGAAGGAATTTTTTGATCGATTTGGTGTCTTCGGCAAAGTTGTAGGTATGGATATGGACTACACTAAAAAAAATGATACACGGTAAAACAATTTTGATGATTTTTAATTTCACTATTCTTAACTAAAACTTGATTTGCAAAAAAAAAACTATTTTTTTATTTTCTGATATGTTTTAGGGGACATCAAAAGCCAACTTTTCAGAAATTTCCAGAATGGGCAAAAAATCTTTGACTGAGTGATGATTTTTTGAATCAATAGTAATTTTTTTCAAAAAATAGAAATATTGGTCGCAAAAATTTCTCAATTTCATTTTTGATGTAAAATCAAAATTTGCAATCAAAAAGTACTTTTGAAATTTTGATAGAGTGTACCGTTTTCAAGTTTTAGCCTTTTAAAGTAACTTTTTTGAATATAGTGATTCATTTTTTTAAATTTTGTGCCCCTGTTTGCCCATTCTTGAAAATAATATTTTTGGAAAGCTGAGCAAATTCTCTATGGGTAATTCTCTATCAACTCACACGAAATCGGGAAAAGTTGCCCCGACCCCTCTTCGATTTGCGTGAAACTTTGTCCTAAGGGGTAACTTTTGTCCCTGATCACGAATCCGAGGTCCGTTTTTTGATATCTCGTGACGGAGGGGCGGTACGACCCCTTCCATTTTTGAACATGCGAAAAAAGAGGTGTTTTCAATAATTTGCAATCTGAAACGGTGATGAGATAGAAATTTGGTGTCAAAGGGACTTTTATGTAAAATTAGACGCCCAATTTGATGGCGTACTCAGAATTCCGAAAAAACGTATTTTTCATCGAAAAAAACACAAAAAAAGTTTTAAAAATTCTTTTTTGTTAGTCGACTGTAAATTTTTTTTTTGGAACATGTCCTTTTATGGGAAATTTTATGTATTTTTCGAATCTACATTGACCCAGAAGGGTCATTTTTTCATTTAGAACAAAATTTTTCATTTTAAAATTTCGTGTTTTTTCTAACTTTGCAGGGTTATTTTTTAGAGTGTAACAATGTTCCACAAAGTTGTAGAGCAGACAATTGCAAAAATTTTGATATATAGACATAAGGGGTTTGCTTATAACCATCACGAGTTATCGCGATTTTACGAAAAAAAGTTTTGAAAAAGTTGGTCGTCATCGATCATGGCCATCCATGGTCACCCGCGACAGACACGGACGACGAAACAAAGAGAAACGCAAAAAGTAACTTTTTCAAAACTTTTTTTCGTAAAATCGTGATAACTCGTGATGTTTACAAGCAAACCCCTTATGTCTATACATCAAAATTTTTGTAATTGTCTGCTCTACAACTTTGTAGAACATTGTTACACTCTAAAAAATAACCCTGCAAAGTTAGAAAAAACACGAAATTTTAAAATGAAAAATTTTGTTCTAAATGAAAAAATGACCCTTCTGGGACAATGTAGATTCGAAAAGTACATTAAATTTCCCATAAAATGACATGTTCCAAAATTTTGTACAGTCGAGTAACGGAAAATAAGAGAATTTTTAAAACTTTTTTAGTGTTTTTTTCGATGAAAAATACGTTTTTTCGGAATTCTGAGTACGCCATCAAATCGGGCGTCTAATTTTACATAAAAGTCCCTTTGACACCAAATTTCTATCTCATCACCGTTTCAGGCTGCAAATTATTGAAAAACACCTCTTTTTTCGCATGTTCAAAAATGGAAGGGGTCGTACCGCCCCTCCGTCACGAGATAACAAAAAACGGACCTCGGATTCGTGATCAGGGACAAAAATTACCCCTAAGGACAAAGTTTCACGCAAATCGAAGAGGGGTCGGGGCAACTGCTGTGTGAGTTGGCGGAGAATTACCCCTATATTTTGGTTTTTTGAACATTGTTGATACGACCCTTAGTTGCTGGGATATTGCCATGCACAGATTTAAAAACAGGAAAATTGATGTTTTCTAAGTCTCACCCAAACAACCCACCACTTTCTAACGTCGATATCTCAGCAACTAAAGGTCCGATTTTCAATGTTAAAATATGAAGCATTCGTAAAGTCTTTTCGAAAAAAAATATTTTCAATTTTTTCAAATCAAGACTAACATTTTAAAAGGGCCAAACTTTCAATATTACGCCTTTTTGAGATATAAATCTTGATTAAATAAAAAAATGAAAATATTTTTTTCGAAAGGATCAGAAAATTTTACGAATGTTTCATATTTTAACATTGAAAATCGGACCATTAGTTGCTGAGATATCGACATTAGAAAATGGTGGGTTGTTTGGGTGAGACTTAGAAAACATCAATTTTCTTGTTTTTAAACCTTTGCATGGCAGTATGTCAGCAACTAAGGGTCATATCAACAAAGTTCATAAAAGCAAAATATAGAGAATTTTCTCAGCTCTTCAAAAATATCTTTTTCAAGAATGGGCAAACATGGGCACTAATTTAAAAAAATTAATAACTGCTACTATAATCATAAAAGTTACCTAAAAATGTCTATAACTTGAAAACGGTGCACTCATCAAAATTTCACTTAAGTACTTTTTGATTGCAAATTTGATTTCATTTTCAAATGTTGATTGATTGATATCGAAAATCAAATTGAAAAATTTTTGCGACCAACATTCCATTTTTTTTTTTAAATCAGTTTTGATTCAAAAATCATAACCTGGTCAAGGACTTTTTGCCCATTCTGGAAATTAACTTTTCAGATGTCCCCTAAAACATATCAGAAAAAGAAAAAAAAGTGTTTTTTTGCAAATCAAGTTTTAGTGTCAAAAAGTGAAATTTAAAATTACCTAAATTTTGTTTTACCGTGTATCATATTTTTTCAGTATAGTATTTATCCATATCTACAACTTTGCCGAAGACACCAAATCGATCAAAAAATTCCTTACAAATATACAGATTTTCGAATTTTTATAAATAATTTTAGTATGAACAGCTGCCAAATTTGTATGGAATATGGAATATGGACAAACTTATAATGCAAAGGCACCAAAAAAGTTTCAGCCGGATTAAAAAATACAAAAAAAAAATCGAATGACCGAAATCTCAGAGAATTGCTCAGATGGGAAAACTGAGAGAGATATTCTCTGTGTTTATGATAGGTTCCTCTCAATCGAAATCGTGATCGTTTCACCCTCGATTTTCCACTGTTAATTTTTAATCGCAATCGAAATTTTATTGGGAAACTTAAATTTATAACATTCCAGACTACAAAGCTCACCCTGTGCTCCTTCACAAAACGATGACGTTGAAGCGTGTCCTGTCACACCCCCTCCGGGAGGATGTCCAGCGGACGTCCGGAATCGAAGCAGATGTTTCGCAGATGCGCCGGAGGAATGCTTTGCATGGGGATGTATTTTTTTTCTTCGAATTGTTGTTTTCCAAATCTTCGTGCCTCGAATGCCGTCGTCGTTATGTCCAAACCCAGAGACAGTCCAGTCCCTCAGGGATTCGTTCATCGAAGCTGGGATATAACTTGGAAGGGTCATGTAGATTCAGTGCCATCGAAGTGAAGAATTGAGTCCGACAACGGAGAATACCCAAACATACACATTGGACTCCCCCGTGATGTGGCGTGTCGTGGCTAGTTGCTGCTACTAGCCAGTTAGTGCACACACTCACAAGTCCTGGAGCAGACGGTCAAAGCAAGGGGGAAACTTTTCGGGTGACTTTATTGACATTTTGTATGTAAATCGAGCAAGGATTCGAGGTATTTTTTTTTGTTCGCCCATTTCAGGTCATGTTTTGCCAGTCGGACACATATTGTATTACGGGTTATGGGCGATGATGTTCGAGATATCGATTCGGAAAAGTTGCTGAGTGGAAACTTTTTTGTTTTTTATTTGATTGTTAGCTGTAATTGAATGCGACCGGGATTGTTTGGCGAACTTGGGCGCAGCCAGAGCAGGTAAATAAGAAACCGTCTGGAATTGTTATTCAAAGTTCATTTCGCTTCAAACCTCACGAGAGCTTTGCTAATTTCAACTTATCCATCACTCGGATCTAATTTGAGCAACGAGAGAAAAAACTCAAACTTAGATTGCATCACATCGGGTTTTCCTCACGCCATCAGATCATTTCTTTTGGTGGCGTTGGGAAAAATCTCACGAAAAACTACAAAGTATCAGTAGCAGCGCAGCAGCAGCAACCCCTATATAAGGGAAAAACTCAATTATAAGACCAGTGCTTGAATTTGACACGGCTCACACACTCACACCCGCATCGCGGCCCAAAAGGAGGGTGAGCTTTTTGTGACAGGGATGTGAAAGATCCAATCCTGAAGAACAACAAAAAAAATATTAATGCTATGCTATGCTATGCAATTTTCAGCCCGAAAATGCTCGTAGCAATATGTAATTCATGATGGCGGTGGTAGAATTTTGAAAATAATAATTTGTAAATTTAACAGACAATTTTAAATCCTTTAAAGACCCTTTGATCAGCGAGCGAACGAAAGTTGCTCACACCTGAGGGAAAAAAATAATTTGAATTGTGCGAATTTTCCATCACTGCACTTACTCGCAAATGATCTGGCACGTAGCCGGCGAAAGCTCCCCGGCACGACACATTTCGCTGCGCGGGCGATGATGATAACTTAATTTTCTTTCTAAATTTAATCAAACACTCATACGGGAGGATGAAAACGACGACATGCAAGCCCACTTTGCTGGGGTGAGGTGGGAGTCTTTCAGCGGTGAAAGTATAGCGCGATAAGAAGGGTGGGTGGTGCAGATACTGCTCGAGCGATGATCTCCAAATTCAAATTCATCCCTCGTACGTGAAGCCGCCCTCTTTGCCGGCTAATTTAAGACTCAGCACAGACATAAGAAACTCATTTGGGGGAAAATGAGATGGTTTAAAAAAAATGGAAAGTTTAAATCTTAGATAACTCTGCAAAATTTCATTTTTTTTTAAATTACACGATTTTTTCTCTCAGTGTAAAAAGCTCCTCTCAACTGCTGATAGGAGCTATCACGCGAGGCTCCCTCTCATCCCAAGCAGAAGTGAACTAAATCGTGTGGAATTATTTGAATATTTAATTCGGGAAAGCGATCCTCCACCCCGCCAACTCCAAACCCTCCCCAAGATTATCCTACCTTCCTCTTCATTATTTCATCAAATAAAAAAGTCCTGGGGGAACCATTCTGCGTTGTTAGACCGAACCTTGGTCGACCATGGGCTGGGCTAGGAGCAGACTGGAACCTAAGTAAATTTATCTTCCATTTAATTCTCCATTTGAAAGTAAATACCATTCTTACCACACTTTTTGGGGGAGTGGAAGAGGCGAGAGTGGCGTTACATGGCTGGTGTTTTTTTAGAGTGAAAATTGGACGACGAGCTATTCCGGATGGGAAATTTCGAAAGTGATTAGTTGGCACGTACGAAGAGTAAGAAGGGCTTAGAAATCGGAACTCAAACTGTTAATGGTTGTTTAAAAGCTCTTCTGGGTTTATGCGGAAATAAGTTTTAGAATTCATGAGTTATTTTATTTTTTTGTCATTGTTGTCATTCTTGTCATTTTTGTCATTCTTGTCATTTTTTGTTATTTTTATCATTTTGGTAATATTGGTAATTTTGTTAATTTTGTTAATTTTGTTAATTTTGGTATTTTGGTAATTTTGGTAATTTTGGTAATTTTGGTAATTTTGGTAATTTTGGTAATTTTGGTAATTTTGGTAATTTTGGTAATTTTTTGTCATTTTTTGTAATTTTTGTAATTTTTGTAATTTTTGTAATTTTTGAAATTTTTGAAATTTTTGTAATTTTTGTAATTTTTGTAATTTTTGTAATTTTTGTAATTTTTGTAATTTTTGTAATTTTTGTAATTTTTGTAATTTTTGTAATTTTTGTAATTTTTGTAATTTTTGTAATTTTTGTAATTTTTGTAATTTTTGTAATTTTTGTAATTTTTGTAATTTTTGTAATTTTTGTAATTTTTGTAATTTTTGTAATTTTTGTAATTTTTGTAATTTTTGTAATTTTTGTAATTTTTGTAATTTTTGTAATTTTTGCAATTTTTGTAATTTTTGTGATTTTTGTAATTTTTGTAATTTTTGTTATTTTTGTTATTTTTGTAATTTTTGTAATTTTTGTAATTTTTGTAATTTTTGTAATTTTTGTATTTTTTGTAATTTTTGTAATTTATGTAATTTTTGTAATTTTTGTATTTTTTGTAATTTTTGTAATTTTTGTCATTATTGTAATTTTTGTAATTTTTGTAATTTTTATAATTTTTGTAATTTTTGTATTTTTTGTAATTTTTTTAATTTTTGAAATTTTTGTAATTTTTGTAATTTTTGTTATTTTTGTAATTTTTGTAATTTTTGCCATTTTTGTCATTTTTGTCATTTTTGTCATTTTTGTCATTTTTGTCATTTTTATCATTTTTGTCATTTTTGTCATTTTTGTCATTTTTGTATTTTTTGTAATTTTTGTAATTTTTGTAATTTTTGTAATTTTTGTAATTTTTGTAATTTTTGTAATTTTTATAATTTTTGTAATTTTTGTAATTTTTGTAATTTTTGTAATTTTTGTAATTTTTGTAATTTTTGTAATTTTTGTAATTTTTGTAATTTTTGTAATTTTTGTAATTTTTGTAATTTTTGTAATTTTTGTAATTTTTGTAATTTTTGTAATTTTTGTAATTTTTGTAATTTTTGTAATTTTTGTAATTTTTGTAGTTTTTGTAATTTTTGCCATTTTTGTCATTTTTGTCATTTTTGTCATTTTTGTCATTTTTGTCATTTTTGTCATTTTTGTCATTTTTGTCATTTTTGTCATTTTTGTCATTTTTGTCATTTTTGTCATTTTTGTCATTTTTGTCATTTTTGTCATTTTTGTCATTTTTTTCATTTTTGTCATTTTTGTCATTTTAGTCATTTTAGTCATTTTAGTCATTTTTGTCATTTTTGTCATTTTTGTCATTTTTGTCATTTTTGTCATTTTTGTCATTTTTGTCAATTTTGTCAATTTTGTCAATTTTGTCATTTTTGTCATTTTTGTCATTTTTGTCATTTTTGTCATTTTTGTCATTTTTGTCATTTTTGTCATTTTTGTCATTTTTGTAATTTTTGTAATTTTTGTCATTTTTGTCATTTTTGTCATTTTTGTCATTTTTGTCATTTTTGTCATTTTTTTCATTTTTGTCATTTTTGTCATTTTTGTCATTTTTGTCATTTTTGTCATTTTTGTCATTTTTGTCATTTTTGTCATTTTTGTCATTTTTGTCATTTTTTGTCATTTTTTGTCATTTTTGTTATTTTTGTTATTTTTGTCTTTTTTGTCATTTTTGTCATTTATTTTTTGGCAGAGGATTTAACAACGAATGTCAGCATAGTTAAGTTTGGGTGTAACCTTGGTTCGAGTAACACATTGCATCAGTCGCTAAATTCATGCTATACTTTACATCACATCTCACCGTAATTCAACGGGGATGAACCGTTTTCAACACTGCCGCTGATGCTGCGTCTCCTGGAACTACATAGGGACGTGAAGCCGGGGACGTTCCGCGAATTACGAGCGTTCAGACAGAGGCAGACGTGCCCCGGTGGCGCAGACGTGACATTTCATGTGAACTAATTCTTAAAACTATTACGCTCGCGCGCTTTTGATGATCTCCCCCGCTGCCACAGCTCGGATTAAAGTTGATGCTGCGAGGCCCTCTCCACGATTTGCATAACAATTAGGGTGAAGGAATATTTTACGCTACTTATTCCAATAGCGATGCATCGCTCTCTCGCGCGCGTTTGTTTATTGATGATGAGGAAGTCCACGCTCATCCAGTGTCCAAACAGCCAAAAGACCTCCGGAACGTGTTCCGACCTCGTAATTGGATTTGTTTGGCCGGACCACACCGAAAATAGGAGAGGCAAAAGGCCGCCGAGTCACGCGCGCCCTGTTGCATAACTTCGGGCGGATTGGTGTTTGAACAGTGCCATCTGTTTGACGGCACGAACGTGTAATCGGGGATCAGTGGTCCTTGGGAAAAGGACACTGGAATTGCATTCCGGAGCGGTATAAACTAGCAGAGTCGACGACATTGGACGAGCATCGTCAGACGATATTTGTGATTTGTTAGGCGAACCAAAACAGTGGCGGTGGTGGGTTCCTAAATTACGTGCCAAAATAGACTAAATTTCCCCCACTGATTGACTCGTTTCACGACCCCAAACAAGCCCAACAAATTAGCTGTCAGTTGCCATTTCACCGGTAGATCGTGGAGCATGTCCTGACCTTACTGCAGCTCAGAGATTGCATCGAATATCCAACCGTCCTGGGAGGGGTACAGCTAAACGTGACTTCCCAAAAATGTGTAACATTTGGAGGACTTGGAAGACACGTTCCGATATTTTCGTTTCGTTCTACGAAAGATGAGTTATTGGAATCAATTTGATATTACTTAATGGTACACTAGGCGTGCTCTGGCGCTGACAATCTAGACACAGCTTTGGTGATAAGCTACAAGATTACACTCTGGGAAGAACCTAGCGTTTTCCGAGGAAAACGGAGAAATTGTGTATGAGATGATGATGATATCCCGGCTAGAACGGCATTCGCCAAATGGTATCTACTAAATTGCTTTGCTAACGGTTTTAACAAAACCGATAAGGCTGAGACTTGAAGCCAGCAATTGTTTCTATTTTGAGGAGAAAGCTTGAAATTCCCTGAAATGCCGTTGAACGATTTAAAATGATCATTTTCAAAATCTCAGAGAGTCTAATCACTATATTAAATTGCACTTAAATTCCAGAAATTGACTGACAATCAAACCAATCAAATATGTAAAGCTCGGACAAAGCAACAAAGTTGTTGTCTGCTATCAGCATTTAATTGAAACGTTTTGTAATACACACTTCTTAGAAAAGAAAAGAAAAACACAAACATCCCCCTTCACGAGCACGAACTCTATAATCATCAGTCAGCGGAATTAACTTCCGGCTCACCAGCAGTGAAAGCGGAAAGTCGAGAAAATTGAATTCCACTCTTCTGGGTCCATAAGCCACGGCCAGCGGCCAAAAGAACCAAGAGTTGATGTGGGCGAGGGGGAGTTTGTGGATATCGGTTTAATTCAATCAGCCAAAATAACACGAATTTTAGCGCAATGAGTCCAAGACCACCGAGAGATTGATGGTAGAGAAGAATATGACTTTGTCACGAATCATTTAACGTTTCGGGTGGGAGCGAAAAGCCACTCGAACTGGGAGGTCTTCTTGTTAAGGGGTTTCACAAGAAAATTTAAGGTTTTTTGTTCACAATTTAGCAAAACATTTTTTTTTATTGAAAATTTTTCATGAAAAAAGAAATCAAACACATTTTTTTAACTAATGTTTATGTAACCCCTCAAGTGGACTGTCTCTCGATTTTCATCTGCCTGATGGTGGTATTTGGTAGCTGTCGAAAAAATCAATTGCATCAATTGATTTCCCCTGGCACGACCACCACCGGTCCCCCTCCCCCACACGCTAACCCGGAGTAATCGACAATTGGATGGATTCCTTCGCCCGCTTACACCCTCAAAAGAGCGAGCCCGTCTCAAAATGGTCTTACAATTCCCCAGCAAAGCTTTTCCCACCCAACCAAAAATCGAACCTAAATGAAGTGAAAGGCAGATTTTGGGGAAAATATCCGTTCAAAAGAAAAAGACGATAAACGAGATTCTGTCAACTTTTTGACAGAGAGCTGAGCGGTGGCTAGGCCAAAAGGAGGAAAATAGAACAGAGAGAAAAATCTGGCTTTTCATTTTCCTAATATCGATGGACGAGTGCCGTGGGCGAGGATCATCGGCTGCCGCTGCTACCACTGGGTGGAGGAGATTTTCATCTGATTCATTTTGCCTTTTCCCGCAGACCTCACTTTGGGGCGACCCTTGAAGATGTGTTTGGGACGAGAGCAGTTGACAGATCTTTATTGAAAGGACCATGGTGACGACCTGACATATCACACAAATTTGGGTAAATATTCAAAACATGTATGAGAGTAATTTTCACTGCATACTCTTAAAAATAAATTTCTGTTTTTGTTTTTTTTATTTATGCTAAACTTTGAATTCTATTCCTGTGTTAAAATATAGCCATTCTGTCATTAATTTTTACAAACTCTAGCAATTCTCTACGAAATCGGTCATTATTTTGGAATTTTAATTTTTGTATTGTTTTAATCCGGCTGAAACTTTTGTAGTGCTTTCGGAATGCCCAAAAAAGCCATTTTTCATCATTAGGTTGTCGATATAATTTTCCATACAAATTTGGCAGCTGTCCATACAAAAACGATGAATGAAAATTCAAAAATCTGCATCTTTTGAAGGAATTTTTTGATCGATTTGGAAAAAAAATTATACACGGTAAAAAATGGTGATTTTTTATTTAACTTTTTGTCACTAAAACTTGATTTGCAAAAAACACAATTTTATTTTTTTTTATATGTTTTTGAGGACATAAAATGCCAACTTTTCAGAAATTTCCAGGTTGTGCAAAAAATCTTTGACCGAGTTATGATTTTTTTAATCAATACTGATTTAAAAAAAAATCGAAATATTGCTCGAAAAAAATTTTCAACTCCATTTTTCGATGTTGAATGAAATTTACAATCAAAAAGTACTTCAGTGAAATTTTGATATAGTGCACCGTTTTCAAGTTAAATCCATTTTAGGTGACTTTTTTTGAAAATAGTCGCAGTTTTTCATTTTTTTAAATTAGTGCACATGTTTGCCCACTTTTAAGAAAAATATTTTTGAAAAGCTGAGAAAATTCTCTATATTTTGCTTTTTGAACTTTGTTGATACGACCCTTGGTTGCTGAGGTATTGCCATGCAAAGGTTTAAAAACAGGAAAATTGATGTTTTCTAAGTCCCACCCAAACAACACACCATTTTCTAATGTCGATATCTCAGCAACTAATGGTCCGATTTTCAATGTTAAAATATGAAACATTTATGATTTTTCCGATCTTTTCGAAAAAAAATAGTAAAAAAAATTATCTTGAAAATTTATCTAAAGTACTTTTTGATTACAAATTTGATTTTACATAGAAAACTGATGTTGGAAAGTTTTTGCGATCAATATTTCGATTTTTTTTTAAATCAGTATTGATTCAAAAATTGATAACTCGGTCAAAGATTTTTTGCACAACCTGGAAATTTCTGAAAAGTTGGCCTTTTATGTCCCCTAGAACATATAAAAAAATTAAAATAGTGTTTTTTTGCAAATCAGGTTTTAGTGACAAAAACAAAAAGTTAAATTAAAAATCACCAAAAAAATTTAACCGCGTAACATTTTTTTTCAGTGTAGTCTATATCCATAACTACAACTTTGCCGAAGACACCAAATCGATCAAATAATTCCTTCAAAAGATACAGATTTTTGAATTTTCATGCATCATTTTTGTATGGACAGCTGCCAAATTTGTATGGAAAATTATATGGACAAACTAATGATGCAAAATGGCTTCTTTGAGCATATCGAAGGCACCAAAAAAGTTTCAGTCGGATTTAAAAATACAAAAAAAAAATCGAATGACCGAAATCTGAAAGAACTGCTCACATATCTCCTTGCAATTTTGCAGACAGGTTATGTAAAATTTACATGTATAACTAGAAAGTGTGTTTTGATCTATTTGATTTTTTTTACAAAATATATGATATTTAGTAGACTTTTATAATAAAAAAAATTACCTGAAAAATGGTGGAAAAATATAGGGAATTTTACTAAAAAAAATTCTATAAAAAAAATTAAAAAAATCATGAAAGGATTTTTCAACATTTTAAACATGGATAATTGTACCAATTGATTTTGAGATATCATTAGTATAAATTGAAGGGTTAAACCGATTA
This sequence comes from Culex pipiens pallens, assembly GCF_016801865.2. Taxonomy (NCBI): domain Eukaryota; kingdom Metazoa; phylum Arthropoda; class Insecta; order Diptera; family Culicidae; genus Culex; species Culex pipiens. The sequence continues at coordinate 17,754,758 of NC_068939.1, forward strand.
AACCACGTACATAGGACTTTTTGATAAGTAAGCGAGGAACAATGTATTCCTTTTCTTAGCAAAAACAAAATATTAAAAAAATATTTTTAGATGTATTTTTTACACAATTAATACGTAAAAAGTACAATTACACATAGAAAGTGTTAATTTACACATTTTTCGTGTCAATTTAAGACATTATTTCGAACACATTATTTTCAGATGCCTGAAAATATTTTTGTAATTTAAATAATGCCTCTCTTTAAGAAGACTTCTTTAAATGCAATTTAAATAAATTACGAGTTTTTTCACAAAAAAATATTTTCATGAGTTGATACCTTCAAACATTCTTTTACACGGCTTGAGAAATTTAAGAAAGTAGAAAATTTTAAAGTTAAAAACTCCTTTCCTCTAACTATTCCCCATCTCTTAGCTATTTTGAATGTTATTTTGTAACCTTTTTTCCTTCAGTAGATTTACTCGATTTATTAAGCACCTGTGAACTCTGATCCCAACTTTGAATTAATCAGCTGCTGAAAGGTAGTCCATATCTCAGCTTAGGATAGTAGGGGAAATAAACCCATTTTAAGCCTAATAAGCGGTCTTGTTTAAATGATGCTAGATAATCTGGAGTGTTCCTTGAAATTCAGTAAAACCAAGTACACCAACGAGCAGAGCAACATTTTGTGAACATTTCTGTTTATTTTCACTTTAATTAAAAGTTATGCTATTCCTTTTACAAGCATTTTAAAAAAAATATTTCAAAAACGTATTCTAATCAGTCGAGTGCATTGGGCCACGCCCATTTTTCTACTTTCAGCTTAGTTTTTTTTTTCTTCCTGCGCTCTTTTGGGTCTGCTTAGTGCTGCCAAGATTTATGAAATTTTGAGCGAACACTCACGAAAAGTAGCATTTATAGAAAAAGTTTCCTGGCAACACCACAAGCGCTGCTGGTGGTGTTGGTGGTCACCCTTAGTTCTTTATTTGCCTTCGCTCCTCGCTCGGTTTTCTTCAGCACTCGATTGGAATGTATATTCAAAATTGAAACGTCAAACGACTTGGCGCGTTTGTTTTTTTGATGGTGCTTGCTAATTATTTACATGTTTCGGGATTATTTTTCAAGTGAGTGACTAAGTAATGGGCAAAAGAACATGTTGCCGGTAGTTGGAAGCAATTTTTTATCTTAAGCGCTTTGAAATCGTTAGCGCAAGTGAAAAGATATTTATGGCGACTTTCGTTAAGCAGTTAACCTCTGATCATGCGTGTGGATGTGTGTGTTACCAAAATGATGAGAAATGGTCTCGCAAAATAGAAATTATGATCAAAAGTGCATTAAATTTGATCTTTTTGGCCAGTAAGTGGCATACATCTGCGTGCTTACTCGAGGCGGTGCTGTTGCTGGTAAGTTTACAGCCTAAATAGTATTTTTGGAGCTTTAATCGAGCATCAAACTCTCCATATGACGAAGATAGGTGTTTGATTAGAAAGGGTATATTTCCCCTAACTTCACACAAGTGATGCTTAAGCAACGAAATAAATGAAATTAATGAAATGTTTTTTGTTTAATGAACTGATAGTTGAAATTGTTTGGATTAATATTACTTCATGTTACATGTAATTTTACCTCAACTAATGTGTAGAAGTTCAATAACGCATAAAAAGATGAAATTTACACATTTTTCGTGGCAATATTACACCTTTTCTAACACCAAAGCTTTTCAGATACCCATATTGTATACAGGTCGTCCGATTATAAAACTTTGAAAAATATATAAGAATTTTTTTTCAGACGCGTAAACATTTGGGTTTCGATTATACGTTTCCATCATAATGTGTTTTGATGCCATTTTTACATTTAAGAAAAAAAAATACCTACAATAACTTAACAAGGTTTTTTTTTCTCCAAAATTTATATTTTGTGATTTATAAATTGAGCAAAAACTTTTGATTCCTTTAACACTATGTAAGTATTTTTTAGTATTTATCTTTTAAAAAAATATAATAAATAATACATGCAGCAAAATTGCTGTGTAGACTAACGGGAAGTGAGCAGTCAAGTTCCTGTCAAAAGATTTGCAATATAATCGGTTTTTAAAGACATTAAAAAATGTGTAATATAATAACTAAAAAGGTGTTGATTTAAGCTTTAAGGAAAAAGAAGTTTATTCATTACCTGCTAACCAAACGTTATTTTTTCCTATTAGGAAATCACCTACATCAAAATATTTTATTTTTTTCAACATGGATTGTAAATAAATTGACTTCAATAAAACTGCTTTCAAGCGTTATTTTTATGAATAAGATTAAAGTGCTAGTTGACACCCTGTCAGTGCGTGCCACCACCTTTCCAGTAACACCATCCAAGAATGGTCCCTTTTGGCGTCCAAGAAGAACCAAGAAAGACTATGAACAAAAAACCTTTCACAACTCTTGACTTTAAGAGCAAAAAAAAAGGTTCTCACCAACAGCGCATCCAAGTGGTGGTGACTTTTCTTCGTTTTTTCACGTCACCAAAGGACAACGGTGGGGACCACCCCCTCTCCCCCCTCTGTCTCTCCCTCCCACAGTCTGACTAAGTCATTTATGCAAATGTACTTTTCCGTACATTTCCCTGCCAGCTGTGTGTGAGTGTGTCCGCAAAAAAAACGTCTTTTCCGCGTGTCAGGGAGGAATTTAATAATGCCTGGCCCTGTAACTTTTCGGGGAGGCGACCAAGAAAAAGGACCTAAATCTTCTCGGTCAGAGCAAATGGGGAGGGGAGCGGGCTGGAAACGTGTGTATCTGTCACGGCAAATAGATCGCATCGCTGAACAGGAACACGAGGAAGTCACTTGACTAATGGTATGTGGTGAAACGGGACATGATTGGGATTTATTCAAATGTGCCATCCTGGCCGTGTGGACTGTGCGAACAAGCTGGAGAAGGAAAATTGGGTTTGGGCGTTGTTTTTGAGTTGCTGCGTTGAGAGATTTGCTTTTGTTTTCCAAAATTTTCATTCCAACTGACATGAGTTTGAATTTATGACATCGTAATCAAAACGAGATATTTTTTTAATTTATAATGAGTTTTGAATTTGAATATAACTTTAAGAGACGATTCAGTAAACGATAGTTAATTATTATCTCTTCTAGATTACCACAATGCTAATAATTGAGAATGTATGCAGATTTTTTAGGTAAATTATAAAATCAACTCTCCGTAATTGACAGAACATTATTGTTAATAACTCTACAAGAACAAAAACATCTCTTGCGGATGAACACCTGGCTAGTAAGAGCGATCATTGCGATTTTGCGAAAAGTTTATGATGACAGTTATCAGCCTATAGAGTATCATCTCTTTTGGATGAACACCATGCTGGTAAGAGTGAGTGTATGCAGAGATTTAAACAAATTTTCCTTTTTCCATCGATGTCGAATCATGAAAATTTGTTTTTTTTCTTTTATCTTGTTAAATCTTACTTGATTAATATAGAAGAAAACCAAAAAAAAAAATACTGCAGAATTTCCCAAGTCTGGTGCAGCACTCGTCTAGAGAGGCGGAGATGCCCTCCATTAGCACATTACACCAATTTTCCAGATCTTCACGCCAATTACCGCTGGCTGCATTTGCATAACCGCCACCAAGACCAACCATCTCCCGCGAGAGAGAGAGAGCTCATTACGGAATCCGAGGAATTGGCACAACCTACCAATGGGCGAGCCCCATCACCTCCTAAATTACCGGGGCACTTTGAAGGGTGGTGTAAATAAGACTCGTCCCACCACCACCTCCGTTGGCACATTAATTACTCGCCAATTTAGGCGCAAATAACGTGGTCGTAGCTGGTCAAACGAAATACAGAATTTAAGGTTAAACAAGTTTGAAGATGATTCAAACGACATTTTTACGAACATTGTTTTGGATAAAACTAATAAAATATAAAAAAAATCAACGATCAGATTTTTATCTGTGTCCGTTCTAAGTTGAGTTACCTGTAGCAACATTCCGCAAGTGTCATCAAAGGTTGTCAAGCGGTGGTTACGGTGGAGAGCGCGGAGGAGATATCTCGTTGAGGCTCATTATCGTTTCCAGCGGAGACCAATTTGCCCGACAGATGGGCAAGTTAGGTAAAACAGAGCCAACGCGAACGCTGAATGGGGGCACGACGCGGGCAGGTTTAGACTTGTGAAAACGAAAACCGCAAGATATTTTGCAATTTGGGAAACTTGAAAAAAAGGTAGAATACCATGATGAGGTTACTCGATCTGAAACACTTTTTGGTGTGTCAATTTATTCCACAATCCGTCGACCGGCAATGAAAAATTATGGGAAAGTATAATTTATATCAGACATAGAATGGATCCATGAAAAAGTTCGTCACTACAGATCAATTTGAATTTATAATCGAGCACACGGGAAAAAATCAATTCTCAAAATCGTGAATTAAATTCACGAATGCGAGAACCACGAAGGATAATATTCAAGTTTATAGTGCAAATGCACCATACTCATGAATAAATTCCTTCGTGGTTCTCTAATTCATGAACTTAATTCACGATTACGAGAGTTGATTTTTTTCTGTGCAATTAGTTTTTTTGATATTTTTTTTTAATTTTGTTGAAGTTTTATTTGATATGAAGTTGTCTTACAGCCTGGTCCTGACGTAATCTTGCAGAAAATTATCTTTAAAAAACGTTACTAAATCCACCTTTAGGTGGTTGGTGCCTTCCGCACATTAAAAAAGTCAAAACATTCAGTAAAAATAGCAACATTCCCCCTTAACATGATTAACCAATCAACTTCATTACTCATTTCTTTTGATAGGGTTCGCAGACCTTCAATATATCTGGCTCATCGGCAAGGTCTGATAAAAAACCTATTCAACGATAGTTTGCATGGAAGATTCAGACAATATTTCTATCACAATATCTGAAATCCGGCCTCCAAAAAGTGTATAAATAACACTTAAGTGCTAATAACTTTTGATAGGGTTGTCAGATCATTGATGTTCTAGGCTCATTTGGAAGATCTTTCGATTAACTAACTAACGACAGGTCGCATGATGGACCCAGACATCATTTTCATTGAAATATCTGAGTTCCGGCCTCCAAAAAGTGTATAAATAACACTTAAGTGCTAATAACTTTTGATAGGGTTGTCAGATCTTCAATGTTTTGAGCTCATTGGAAAGGTCTTTTTAATACCTTTCTAAAAATGTATAAAATGATTGGTTTTCTTGCAAAAACCACCCTTTTTACAATCTTCCGGACTTACGCCAAATTCGTTTTTTTAGCATAACTTTTGAAGTACTTAACTAAACTTGCTGATTTTAAAAAGAGACCTTTGGGACCTCAATACGGATCGAATGAGACTAATACGGTCAAAATCCGTTCATCCAGTCCGGAGATAATCGAGTGACAATTTTTTTGTCCACCCACCTACACAGACATTTGCTCAGAACATGATTCTGAGTCGATAGGTATACGTGAAGGTGGGTCTACGAGGTCAAATTAATAAGTTAATTTTTCGAATGATTTTAGAGCCTTTCCTCAGTAAGGTGATGAAGGCAAAAAGGAGCTGAAATTACCATGCAGAAATCGAACAAAAGTTATTTTGCACCTGAAGTGACTTCGCCAAAAGTTAGGTGAAATATACCCATTTTAAGCCTAATAAGCGGTCTTGTTTGAATGATGCTGGATAATCTGCAGTGTTCCTTGAAATTTACTAAAACCAAGTACACCAACGAGTAGAGCAACTTTTTGTTAACATTTCTGCTTATTTTCACTTTTGCTAAAAGTTATTCTATTCCTTTTACGAAACATTTAATAAAATATTTCCCAAATGTATTCCAATCAGACGAGAATGCATTGGGTTACGCCCAAGTTTCTATTTTCAGCTTAGTTCTTTTTTCTTCCAGCGCGCTCTTTTGGGTCTGCTTCGTGCTGCCAATTGTGATGAAATTTTAAGTGAACACTCACGAAAAGTAACGTTTATAGAGAAAGTTTCCAGGCCTCACTGGCTCACTCCAACAGGCGCTGCTGGTGGAGTTGTTCTTTATTTGCCTACGCATCTCGCTCGGTTTTCTTCAGCCTTCGATTGGAATGGGTCGTCAAAAGTCAAACGTCAAAAGACTTAGCGCGTTTGTTTTTTTTTATGGCGCTTGCTAATTATTTACATGTTTCGGGATAATTTTTCAAGTGAGTGACTAGCTAATGTTTAGAAGAACATGTTGCCGGTAGTTGGAAGCAAGATCATATCTAAAACTCTCCATATGACGCAGATAGATGTTTGATTAGAAAGGGTATATTTCCCCTATCTTCGAAAAATCGAGGTGAAGTTATCTTGCCGAAAGTTTTTATTTACAAAAACTGACCGGATGTTTTCTTGCAAATATCAACCTGAAGTTATCTAGCAGAAAGTTTTCTTAAAAAATCGAGCTGAAGTTATCTAAAAAAATTGAGCTGAAGTTATCTTGCAGAAAGTTATCTTACAAAAAATTTAGCTGTAGTTGTCTTGCAAAAATCGAGCTGAAATCACTGAAACCATGCAGAAAGTTATCGTACAAAAATCGAGCTTAAGTTATCTTGCAGATTTTTGAAAAAAATAAACTTCGTTACAAGATAACTTCTTTACTGAAAAGATTACATCGTGCAACGATGTTTTTTTTTATTTTTAAGCACTTTCAAGATAACTTTTTTAGAAAATTGCAAGATAACTGCTTTCATCTCAAATCATCACCGCAAGTATTGAGCCACGATAGTTTCGCAATCTGGCAACACTGCTGACCACTTTGCTAACCCCGCTCAAATTGGCCAAATCACTCGCCTAGCGAGAAATTAGTCAATGCCCACCACCGAGTTCTCAGATCTTTCCCGGGTCGTTTCGCGTCGTCATCGTCTAAAAGACCGCAAAGGCTGTTCCATTTGTGCCAAAGTGAATCTCTCGTCTTTGCGCCAGCTCACAGCATTTTCCCGGACTAGTTTTATGGCATACTCCGTAGTCTTGGCTGAAGAAGTTTGTTTTTTTTTTGCGTGTGTGTGGGACAGAACGTAGAACCACGAGATCGTTTAGGGTTCAACTAGCATGAAAAATTAAGGCGAAGCTTGATGGCGTTAGTTTGTAAGATGAGGCGTTCGAAGGACACTTTTTTCTTGAGGGGTTACATTCATTGAAGGTAGCAAAATGTTGGCGGGATGACATAGTAGAATCAAAATATCATTTTGAACTCAACCAACACGGGGTACGGTTTGGATAAACCTTTTGAACATACACGAAGAAAAATCAGTTCTAAAAATTGTGGACAAGCGTTCATGAAATTGAAACCACTAAAAAAGTGTGCAAATTTTATGGTACGTTGTTCAAAAACTTAACATGGAATTTGAATACTTTGTTTGTGTTTCTACATATCATGAACGATTGTTCACGATTTTTGGAACTGATTTTTCTCCGTGTATTGTCAAAGTTCAAAATATATGTAGTACTCTTGGTCAAGATATGAACTTCTGGGGACATCGAATCGATCACATTCTTTAGCATAGACACTTAGAGAGACTTCGGAAGCAACTTAGGTCCTTACAGTTTCCAATATTGATCAAGTTCAAAGAAACAGTCCGAGTAGCTACCCCCTTAAACTTGGCGGAAACTACCAGCTGCAGCACCGCCACCGCGCGTTGCATATCTTGAGGATCTTTTCCTTCCCGAAAAGTTTCCCCGACGTGCTTTGACAGCTGCGACTTGGAGCGAGGACCCTCTGCCTCGGAACAACTTTTGCAATCACATTTTTTTTTCTCCTGGTTCTAGAAAATTCCCCGGGGAAAGAAGCCCGAGCCGTCACCACCACTCACCGCGAAGCCGACAAGCGAACCAGAGAGAGTGAGCGCATAATTAACAGTGTAATTATCTTATGAAATATTTGTACTGATAATAAAACAAGCTAATTATGCCTTAAATATTGTGCACGTCTCGCGCGGCTTCGCCGCAAGTAGCTGATGATGGTTTTCTTGGCACGTCCCGGTTCTAATACTTTGTGGAGAGCCATTTTTAGCTGACGGTAGAGACTGAAAGTTTGCCGTCTTCCCTTCCCTGCGGGTCGGTTGTATGGTCTATATTTATAGTAATTGAGTTTTTTGTTTGGGGTTGGGCTGAGGTTACTACCGACAAATTGGTTAAGTGAAAATTGTCGAAAGAGGGATATTACGGGTGAATACCTGTTCCAAAATATGATCATCTCTTCCGGATGACCAGAATGCTAGTAAGTGTGGGTGTATGAAGTCCGATCCTATAGTTTGTACTAACAGACAGTACAAGATCATCTCTTCTTGATGAATTGTTGACTATTGATAACGAAGGTATGCAGTGATCTTGATTGTAGGGCCATCTCTTCTGGATAAACACCTTGCTGGTAAGTGCGGGGGTATGCTGTTTTCTTCATCTTTTTCTTTAAGTGCAGCTCACGAAAACCTTTCCCAAACTCAACCATCTTCAAAAGCTCATCTCAGCTTTTCTCCAGCTTCACTGGGGAAACTCCGGCTATCTCTACGGATTCATCGCAAGCTTCACCTGCTGCATAAACATTAAGACGCATTTACGTGCCAGCAAGCGCCCCGACACCGCAATCAGTTTTGATGGTGCTACATTCTCCAGCGCTACACCATCTCTCCGGCAGAAGCTACCGACACCACTCTCGCCCAGATAATCCGATAAACACGTAAACATAATGCTTATGCAATTGTGCAAATCTCTTCCGCGCATTAATCACACAAACGCACACGCATCCGAGGTGTTCCAACGGGGTGAAAGGCATTCTCTGTACTACCACACACCACCTGGTGGTGGTCTACAAATCGTCTACACCATGTCTACATCTACCAAGACGCGTACGGATGTACTTGAGCTGCGGTGTATAATCAACGCATCGTGCTCGACATCCGTGCGAATCGGGCCGGTGCTCTTCAAACGGAACAATCCCCGTGTCCACCAGGACACGGAACGTGACCTACGAGCGTGCAGGTTCCCGGACAGCGATGCTATGGGAATTTAATTAAAACTTAATTGAACAGAACGGCGCACTGGTATGAAGAATATTAATTAGACTATTAATTGTGCTGCCTGTGCGGAGTGAAAAGGAAAGGTTGGAGCTATCGTAAAACAACAAAGGTGAAGAAAGAGCATTTGTGCTAGATCTGGAACGACAAGGCGTTGGAAGGTGTGATTGTGGCATACCCCCGCACTTACCAAGAAGGTGTTCATCCAGGAGAGATGATACTCAACAGTCAGTTATTGAAAGCATTATGAGTTCATGAACTTCCAGTATGGACGTCTTAAATCGCAAGAAACACTTCATACACTCACCCTTATCAGTCAGTTGTCTAGCCAGAAGATATGACCTACCTGCAGAGCCGTGCCTTGGGTCCACGGCGCCCTTGGCGAACTATCAATTTGGCGCCCCTCCCAAATTTAGAAGCATTTTGATAAATTGATATAATTTTTCAATGATTGTTTAAATATGAGTTATGATTATATAATTGCAATTCGAGACCTTAATAAGGTTAAATTCAGAAACACAGTTATTTTATGTTTTATTTTCCAAATAGATAGGTTGAACTGAAAATTTAATTCAAGATAAATGTACAGAATTAAATGGTCAATCATGATAAATTTTGCTGCACAGTAAAAATAATGTAAATTTGGAAGCTGTAATTTTGGAAGGTTGAATATTACCTCTTTTATGTTGTAATTTTACCTCAATTTAGACTGAAAAAATGACATTATACCAGAAAAGAGGTAAAATTACACATTCCCAGAGGTAAAATTACACCTTATTTCTGATATAAATGATGTTACCCTTCCCAGATGTAAAATTATCATGATTTTTTTTCTGTGAATATTTTATTAGCAATTATTTTATATTTTTAAGCCTGCATAATTTGATCTGATCTGGGTAATTCTCTAACAACTCACACGAAATCGGGAAAAGTTGCCCCGACCCCTCTTCGATTTGTGAGAAACTTTGTCCTGAGGGGTAACTTTTGTCCCTGATCACAAATCCGAGGTCTGTTTTTTGATATCTCGTGACGGAGGGGCGGTACGACCCCTTCCATTTTTGAACATGCGAAAAAAGAGGTGTTTTTCAATGATTTGCAGCCTGAAACGGTGATGAGATAGAAATTTGGTGTCAAAGGGACTTTATGTAAAATTAGACGCCCGATTTGATGGAGTACTCAGAATTCAGAAAAAAAGCGTATTTTTCATCGAAAAAACACTTAAAAAGTTTTAAAAACTCTGCTATTTTCCGTTACTCGACCGTAAATTTTTTTGGAACATTTCATTTTAAGGGATGTTTAATGTACTTTTCGAATCTACATTGATCCAGAAGAGTCATTTTTTCATTTAGAACAACATTTTTCATTTTAAAATTTCGTGTTTTTTTTCTAAATTCACAGGGTTACTTTTTAGCGTGTAACAATAATCTACAAAGTTGTAGAGCAGACAATAAAACAAATTTTAATATATAGACATAAGGGGTTTGCTTATAAACATATCGAGTTATCGTGATTTTACGAAAAAAAAGTGTTGAAAAAGTTACTTTTTGCGTTTCTCTTTGTTTGGTCGTACGTGTCTGTCACGGGTGACTATGAACGGCCATGATCAACGACGACCAACATTTCAAAACATTTTTTCGTAAAATCGCAATAACTCGTGAATGAAAAAAATATAATTCGGTGCCCGTGTGCTCTCTTGTTCAATGTAGATAGGAATCCCAACAAGCTTAGTTCAAAAGAGCTCACCGGCATCGAAGTATAATTTTTCAACATGCAACAACAGAACAAAAGTTCGTCAAAATTAATTTAGGCCTTAGCAAATATTTTTAGAAGTTTATGTCCCTTGACTCTGACCAAAAAAATAAAAAGATTAAAAAATTATAATTAAAAATTACATGCCATGGCTTCAAAATTTGAATTAAAAAATAGTTTTAAAATAGTTTTACACCTGTCCAGTTGTTTTGCAATCATAAGTTTCCAAAATTTCTAAGTATTGACGGACTTTTTTTTTGTTAGAAAAAAAAAGTTTAAAAATATAAAAATAAGAAATTTTTATTCATTTTGAGTATTTGCCCATACGATATTTGAGATTTTTTTTCATAATTTTATTTTTTTAAATAATGTTTTGCATTGATTTTAATTTTTATCAGTATTTATTTGTTTATTTTTAATTTTTAAAATTATTTTTTTATAAAGTAAACAACAACCGTAAGTTAAAACTTAAAAAATGATATGCTCTGAAAAACATTTTTTCTTGAACAAATATTTTTGGTCTTATTAGTGTAAATTTACAGCAGTTTTCCAATTTCAAAACTCTAGTATTTTGAAAAAGAGTTTGCATATTTTATAGCACGAAGTTGATTTCAAAAAGGGGAAATCGAGCTGAAAATATTTCAAAGGCCATTTTTTTAACTCGAGAATGTAAAAGTTTCAGAAGAAAACATTTGTTTCAATGTTAAAATAATTCCTATTTCAAAGAAGCTCAAAATATGATAATAGTTTTTTTCAAAATTTGGCTGACTGTGATTCACAGCCAAGTAGGGTAGGGTAGTCATCAATGAGACACTTTTGGTTTTCAACTTTCAACGATTTTTCTAATTTTTTCATCAGCATGTTTAAATGAGCTTTTTGTTGCATTTTCTTTCTTTTAGTATGTTCTAACATTGACCAAAATATGAGATCGATCCGACATGTACAGCCAGAGTTATTCAACTGTCTCATTGTATACGCACTTGGCAGGAACAATGAGACAGCTGGGTAACAATGAGACACTCTACGAAAATCAATACTTTTCTAGTAAAACATCATGTTTTTGTATTGTTCCATAACAGGTGACTTGCCTTGAACATTTTAGAGCAATTTTGCCAACATGAAACTTTAATTAACAAAAGTTATACTAAAAAGTATTTAAATTTTGTAAAATCCATATATTTATACCAAATAACTTTGTATGTTTGGTTAAATGAAGTTAAAACACTGTAAATATGCCAAAAACCACTTTCAATACATGTTTTGAAAGATTTACATGGATTTTGAAATGTTTAATGAAGAAAAATCAAAGTGTCTCATTGTTACCCATGGGCTAAAATGAGTGGGGAACAATGAGACAGCCCTGGATTCTGGGTATATTCTAAATTTTGGTCAAACCTAATGAAAGGACATTGTAGCCCAACTCATGCCCTGTGAAATGACGAAAGAAATTTGAAGAAATATTAGTTTTGGTGTAAATGGAAGCCTACGAGCGAAAAAGTATTTTTTGTCCATAATTTACTTTTACACCCCAGAATCAAACATTTATAAATAACTTTTCAAAGGAGCGTCCATAACCAAAGCCACTATTATAACAGACGTGTATCCAGTAGATACACCTTTCCCCCAACTATGAGCCTGATTGGTTGAAATTACGACTTGTGAGATTTATCATTGTTCCCCGTGTCTCATTGATGACTACTCTACCCTAAACGTGAAAATAACATACAGTTGGACATTTTTTTGGTCTGAAAGGTATGACTTAAACTTCATAATACAACGGTCCAAACTGTAACGTGTATTTATTTTGAATAGCTCTTCTTGAACTCCTTTAAATTTCTGCCACTTGAGCGCCCCATTCTTTGATTAAAAAATAAATTTAGCATTAAGTATGAATTTTCAAAAACACTTCAGTAGAAATATTCATACAATTGATTTTGGCGCCCCTAAATATTTTTTTTATATTTTCAACCAAATTATCTAGTTATTTGTTTATTTGCGGCCTTTCTTTTTCAAATATTTAATGAGAGTGTTATAGCTGACATGAAAATTTTGTTCAATCATCGCCAACCGCGCCAACCCCTAGGTACGGCGCTGCCTACCTGTCAACCTCGTAAACAGATTAATCGGTAATCACGCCAGAACACTCACCTGCAAAGGAAAGAAAACGTAGAAAAAGACAAAATTAGATTGAGCGCTAAACAAATTAAGCAATAGCTGTTATTGCCACTTCTGCATTAATTCCCTGATCTTCCATAACCGAGGAAACCTTAAAACTGGACGATTTCCACCACCTTGCGAAACCCCGCCTCTCCAACAAAGCACCATTGCAGCACCCCATAACCGTTAGAAAGAAGTGCGTGTAAAACAATTACTCCTTAATTGACGAACGCGGCCAGGTCCAGCGCACCATCATCGGAAGGTCCATAACACAGACCATTAGGCTCTCGTGGACCTCGGTGATTCTCCGCGCGAGGAACCATTTGCGTACACGACGCGGCGCTCCGTCGTTACAACTTGTCGTAAAACGCAGTCAGCCAAGGTCCGGAGTCTGGGCAACAACAACAAAAACGAGCAAAATCAACAATTTTGTTACGACCCATTACCCCGAGCAGGTCGTCAATTCAAAATCGCGCCGAAGATCTATCAATTTTCGCATTTTTGGGACGCTTTTAAAAGCGGCGAAATAAAAATTCTCCCTTCGAACCCATCGCGTCGCCGCACCGATTGGAGAATGACGACAATCAGGCAGGACAACCACGTGATTGTCGGTACGTGCCCAGATGCACGTACAGAAACACAGACCGCGCGTAACGCAGGTCAAGAGCGAACGTGAGGTGAAACTACTGCGCACAGTGAAAAAAAGAAGGTTGGAAAACAACGAGATTCGAATCCGGGTGCGTTGATGGCGAGGCGCGCGCGCGCCCCTACCAACTGAGCTGTTCTTGCTCGAAGTGGGGACGAGCGCAACAAGCAGTGACATTCGCGTTTTGCACTGTGTCACGCTGAGTAGAGCGTTTTGTGTCGCGCTTCCGGTATTGTCGGGCAATAACAATATTGCCACGATTTTCACTCCAACGGGATATAGTTGCACACAATCATTGCAAATGTTATTGGTGCAGCGCGGGGAAACGACTACTGGCGTTAGATGGTAGAAATGGTCGTTCTGGAAAATGGTTTTGCGACAAACTCCTGCGAGAGGAAGTAAAACGACGCGCTATTGGCGAGCGTGATTGTGGAAATGTAAAAAAAACCATTCTGACTGTGCAGATAGAGTCATTTTATAGCTCTGTCAATCGCTTACAAAAAAGCAACTCAAATCTTTTTATTTCACTGCGCTGAGTAGAAATCCTGCAAGAATGGATTCATATCCAAAGCTCTATCTAAAAGCTTCAACTCGTCAACCTGAAGAAAGTTTTCCTTGCCGGAGGCAAGCTTAAAGACTCCACATCTTTTCCCAAAAGACAAACTTCTACGCGTTTTCTAAGTACCTTCCGGCCCAAATCCACCCTCCCCCCTTTTCCGTCTTCCGGTGAATTGATTTTATTGCCCTAATATATCTAAAAGTACCACCGTGATGTTCCTCCTCAGAGCAAGGTGGAAGATGCGACAGGAACGCATGTGAACCGATAAGAAGAACACGCTGCCGAACATATGTTTTCCCTCCAGGGTAGGTGATATATTTTTTCTGGGCTCCACCCCCCCCAACCCTCTTCCAGCCCATGGGAGCAATAATCTAAGCAGTTTCCATTCTTGGTTGTGTGCGCTTCCTGATCCGGAAGAAAAATTGGCCGGAATATGAATGTGAATGTCGTGTCCCTGGACAGAGCGTCGGCGTCGGCAGTGTGCGTCCGGCTTTTCCTTGAGTTGTGTGGAGATCATCCCTCACCGTGGTAATTCGACGGGAAAGGAAAAACTTTTTCACTGTCGGATTTCGGGTGGATTAGCTCGGCACTCTCGCACAGAATCAAATCGTCGCTCGGCGAAGGTGTGGGCTGTGAACTGTCAGCGGCTTGCAATTCGGCAAAATATTGAAAAACACAAGCCAAGTTGAAGTTGTCAAAATTTCTTGAAGATTTTAAATTCATGTGAGCATTGTTCTTAGAAAATAAATAAAACCCACAAAGTTTTTTTTTTTTGTAAATTTGGAAGATTTTTTTTTGAAGTTGAGTATTACCTCTTTTATGATGTAAATTTACCTGAATTTAGACTGAAAAAGTGACATTACACCAGAAAAGTGGTATAATTACACACTTTCAGAGATTTATATTTTTTTAAACATAAAATATTCCCATATGTAATATTACCATGATTTTTTTAATGTATAGTTCAAAAAAATTTCTCTTTCTAGAAATTGTTGATGTCAAAGTCCAATAGACACAACAATAGCTCTAAATTTCTCAACAAAATTGAACCAAAAATTTAGCAAAACATTTCAGCCTCGCACTTTCTGGACATGAATTTATGTTACACATTCCACACATAAAAAAACAAAAAATTTAAGAAAATAACAAACTTTAAACTAGTGCTAAAGATCACAATTTCACCAAAATAGTTTTTGATTGTAAATCCAATTTGCATCTTTAGAAGCTTACGTTTTAAAGTAGACTTGCCCAACCTCTGGCCCGTGACGTTTTTTGAAAAAGTTTCATGACTGACCCTCTCGGTTATTCATGAAATATTGAATTAAACGCATAATTAGGATATTGCTTTTCATTTTTTTTTCATAATTGTTTTTGTTTAAATTAATTTAAAAAACTCTTTTTTTATTTATTCTTTTTTTTATCAAGTATTCAATTCAAAAGTGACTTCAAAAAACCAAATTTGAGATTTCTTAAAACTGTTCAACATATATACATCTAAAAAATATGGATTTTTTGCTAAAATGCACAGAAAGACTCTAAATTCAAATTTAAAATTATATTTTTTTAAAGAATTTGAATAAAATTGATTTTTGATTATATGAGTGAGCAAAAAATACGTGTATTTTCAGAAAAACTTTTCCAGTTTTGATTGAACAATGCTTCAAAAAAGTAAAATAGTTGTTCTGAAAGATCTTTTATTTGATACAAACACTTAAAAAATAAGAAGAAATCTCAAAATAAGTCAAGAAATCAGAGAGCAAATATGAACTGTTTTGTACATTTTAATAGTTTATAGAAATTTTAAGAACAACAAATCGAAAACAATCCAATACACTGTTCTTATTTTGTTTGAGTATCAAATCATTTTAAAATATTTGTAAATAATTTGTTTGTCATTTTTTTGTAAATTAGATTTTTATCCTAATTTCGCTTCAATAAATTTCAATGCCTGATCGATTTTTTTTATATTGTTGTGTTGAGGTAACTTCACAACGACTAATAAAATTTAAAAGTTTAAAAACAATATATTATATAAGGCTATTAAATTGCAAGTTAAATTAAATAAAAATACAAGTTTATGCAATTGAAAAAAATAGGAAAAAAATAAAAAAAAGATCACATTTTTGAAAGTTACTCGAAATAAATTCAATTCTCGAAATCGTGAATTGTGTTCATGAATTTGAGAACCACGAACCACGAATCACGCTAATAGTGAAAATCTTGGTTTGTTTTCAAAAGGACGTAAGAGCCCAAGGATCTAAAGATCTTTTTGTATTTGACCTACTTACGAAAAATCAATTTTGAAAATGCTTGAGATTGTTCATCTACACGTCCTTCAAGCACCCTAAAAATAAATGAAATTTTGTTTCAATTTGGAGGAAAACGAAAATAAGTGTCGAAGATCATGGTGGCTCTTACAGTTTTTTGAAAACTCACCCGAGAAATGCACCATTCTCAAATTCATGAACACAATTTAAGATTAGGGGAATAGATTTTTATTTGTGTATCTTTGTATTTCTTTCTTAAAATGAAGAGTTTAGGGCGATTGTCCACGCTCCTTACAAAAAAAGATTTTTTTGTATGGACAATTGTCCACGTGGTTTGTGGATGGCCCCCAACCACTAGTTCCGGCCCGCCGCTGCTCCGGAAAAATCAGATCTGGCCCGCAGAGCCAAAAGGTTGGGCACTCCTGGCCGTAAGTGCTTTGTAGAATTTTTTGTTTAAATTTTTTTAAACATATCGCTAGAAAATTGATTGATTTACCCCTCAACTATGAATAAAATAATGGATGCTTTTTTGACTGGAATGTTCTGTTCTGATTGGTCGGCTTTCTCAGTCGGTTAAAAATAATCAAGCGATGTTTAATATAAACATCGCTTGATTATTTTTAACCGACTGAGAAAGCCGACCAATCAGAATATGAATAAAATAATGAAATTAAAGTTAAAATAAACGTATCTAATTTATAGCTTATTGATTTTAGCATTTTTGGATAAACATTGTGTGTATTTATTCTATGACCAAAGAAGTCATTTTACAACATTGATACCTCCATACAATTTTGGCAACCGTCCATACAAAAAGACTATTGAAGTATTCAAAAATGTGTACCTTGAGAACCGATTTCCTGATAGATATGGTGGCATCGGCAAAGTTGCTGGTATTGCTAAAAAATTTCAGAAAAAAACCAGCTACACTCGAAAAAAAAACTATTTTTCTTTCCAGACACAAAATTTAATTGCAAAAAAAATCGGAAAATTCTGTTGCTTGAGCCAAAATATTCATTTGCAAATCATTTGGCAGTGTTGCAATTTTTCGAAAAAAAAAATATAATTTTTGAAAAACGATGAAAAAAGATTTTTTTGTGAATTGCCTGACTTTTTTTGACTGACCAAGCTTGCCCATCCCTGAAAATATTTTTTTAACAGATTGGAAATTTCCAAAAAATATGCTTCAAAATAATTTCAGATTGAACCAATGGTTGCTGAGATACAGCAACTGAAAGAAAATCAAACCGGAAAAAATAGTTTTCTCTACATTATCATTACGGCAATTCAACAAATATTAGATGTAAAAAATAAGGTTTTGAGCAACTACGTGATCTTTCGCTCATTTTTTTTTTAATTTTGAAAACAACTTCAATATTTAAAAACACATATTTTTTGAAAAACAGAAAAAAGGAAAACGACCGTGAAATTCGAACACTTTATTCGTGGTTCCGAATTTCATGAACACTTGTTCAAAACTTTGGGAACATATTGGGCCTCAGTTCTTTAGAGCGTCCAATTTCCCGTCCCGGGAAAAAAAAACCCTGGAATTCCCGGGATTTTCCAAAAAAATATATTTCCCATTTCCCGGGAAATTTGTAAATTTGTAAATTTCCCGGGACATCCCGCAATTCTACCAGAAGTATAAATTTTCTTAACTTTTTGGTACATATTTTTTAATTTACAAAAAAAATATAAATATATGAATTACTCAATTTTATTTTATAAAATTTAATTTACTGTTTTTATTAAACTTGTCAGTTTGTTTGAAAATTTCATGTCAAGGTTTATATCCGATGATATTAATTTCTAAAACATTCACAACTGAGAATAGATATTGTTCAAACATTACGACATTATGGAATGAAATTAAATTGAAAAAAAAAATTATAAGCTTTTTAAACGAGAATTTTTGTTATAGGGTAGAGTAGTCATTAATGAGACACGGGGAACAATGATAAAATGGCTCTCACAAGTCGTAGTTTCAACCAATCAGGATCATATTTGGGGGAAAGGTGTATCTACTGGATACACGTCTGCCATTATAGTGGCTTTGGTTATAGACGCTTCCTTGAAAAGTTATTCATAAATGTTTGATTCTGGGATGTAAAAGTAAATTATGGACAAAAATTACTTTTTCGCTCGTAGGCTGCCATTAACACCAAAACTAATATTTCTTCAAATTTCTTTCGACGTTCCATAGGAATTAAGTTGGGCTACAATGTCCTTTCATTAGATTTGGCCAAATTTTAGAATATACCCAGAATCCAGGGCTGTCCCATTGTTCCCCACTCATTTCAGCCCATGGGTAACAATGAGACACTTTGATTTTTCTTCAATAAACTTTTCAAAATCGATGGAAATCTTTCAAAACATGATTTAAAAGTGATTTTTGGCATATTTATATAGTTTAAACTTCATTTAACCAAAAACATTAAGTTATTTGGTATTAATATATGGATTTTACAAAATTTCAATACTTTTTAGTGTTACTTTTGTTATTAAAAGTTTCATGTTGGCAAAATTGCTCTAAAATGTTCAAGGCAAGTCACCTGCAATGGAACAATACAAAAACATGATGTTTTGCTAGAAAAATGTTGATTTTCGTAAAGTGTCTCATTGTTCCCCAGCTGTCTCATTGTTCCTGCCAAGTGCGTCTACAATGAGACAGTTGAATAACTCTGGCTGTAGATGTCGGATCGATCTCATATTTTTGTCATGCAAACATGCTGATGAAAAAATGAGAAAAATCTTTGAAAGTTGAAAACCAAAAGTGTCTCATTGATGACTACCCTACCCTACCATTTGAAAATACGGTTCCTCTTCCCGCCAAGATCAAAAATTGAGTTTTTTTTACGTTTTTGTTTATCATGAAAATTTGGATGAAAATTAAATTGGTCTGATTATATGTCTGAAAGAGGGTAGTGCATGAAGCACTAGGTTAATTTGTGTTGTAAAATTACAGTTTAAAGTTGAAAATGTATTGAAGACTTGAGCTACCAAGGGCGTAAGAGGTTTGAATATGAAAATACTGAACAACTTTTTTTGCTATGAAAATTCATTTATTAGGCTGAATCATAAAAAAAAAAACATTTTAAAACATTTTTTTATTATATAGAAGGTGCCCGTAAAAGGCAACCACATTTCAAAAACCCGCTACAAATATTTTTAAACTTCGATTTGTGATTGTATAAAAATGGTATTTCAAGAAAAAAAGATTAGGTTAAACTCAATGATTATCTTTTTATTCATGAGCTCAACCCGGTAGGATTTGTTCTGTTAAAAATATTTTCTGTAAAAACAATATTTTCTTCATTATTTTTTCCTCATTTCAACTTAATCATCCATATATTTTTTTTATTATTCATCACAAATTTGAAAGCAATTTCATGGTTTTGGAGCATGGATTCATTTAACTCACTGTCCAACACCTACCTACTTCTTAACAAAAAAGACATTCATTGAACCTCAAACTTATTTTGACCATGTAAGTTGCTATTCTATACAATTTTGTTGCGTAATATTAATCAGACTCAGGATCAGAACAATTTTTGATACATTTAAAATTTCCCAGAAATTCCCGGAATTTCTTGGGAAATTTGTAGAAAATTTCCCATTTCCCGGAAATTTTGTAACCCCGGGAAATTGGACGCTCTACTTCTGATGGAGTTATCTTTTTTTTAAGTTCGTTTTTGTAGGCTATTATTGCAATGAATGATAAGCTCCCCTCCATAATATTGTCCTAAAAAGCAGTAGACGAAAAAAAATAATTATGTTTTCTACTTGACCGGCATCAAAACTATAGTAAGGAGAGTATAGTTTGTGTCAAACTTGAGTTATGCTGATAAAGTCATTATTATTATTATTATCAAATGGTCTTTGGAAAATGACAATTAACAAAAAATAAATAAATAAAACAAAACTCTAGACTCGCTAATCCTAAGTTCAATTGTCCAAAGGTTTCTGCTAAGTGGCCAACAAGAATCACGTTTGTTTTCCTTAAGATCTACCACTAAATTTATAGAAATAGTTTTGAAAATAAATTACCAACATAACACTTGCAACCCAAAGGTGGTGAAAAATTGAAAATTCAACATTGAACACCTGTTGTCTTAGCTAATTATTATCTTAGCTAAT
Source organism: Culex pipiens pallens (assembly GCF_016801865.2). Classification (NCBI taxonomy): domain Eukaryota; kingdom Metazoa; phylum Arthropoda; class Insecta; order Diptera; family Culicidae; genus Culex; species Culex pipiens. The sequence continues at coordinate 17,775,278 of NC_068939.1, forward strand.
TATGAATCGATTTAAATTATTTTGTTGCATTGGTCCTTACTAATAGATATAATGATGGTAAATTTCAAGAGTTTTAAAAAAGATCAGAGTTTTCTTTCTTGATAATGAATTCTTATCATATTTTTTTTTATAAAAGCCAATAAACATTTAAACGTACATTCGCCAACTTAAACGAACTTATAAACCCTTCAAAAGTGCTACCTTCCCGAGCAGAAACCCCCGGAAACAAAATCCTGACACAGCCAAAGCCGGAAAATAAAAGTGTGTCATTTATTTTTATGCTACACCAACACTTTGAAGCGGGCATTCCTCCCACACCCCCCACCGCTTCTACCGGTTCTATCAGCTTCGATGCGTCGTCGTCGGTCTTGGTAAAAGTGAGGAAAAACAGACAGGAATTTGTGTGCGTGTGTGTTGACACAGATCCTTTTTTTCCCTTTTGAATGGTGCAGCTTGGTGGAAGGAAGAAAAAAACGCTGGATAAAAAGAGAAAAAAAAAGTTTGTTTTTCTTTCGATGTTTTGCAGCACGTCCGGGTGTGTGTGCGTGTTAGTGTGCGGGTGTATCGTCCCTTAAGTGAATATCCAGGCGTTGCAGAACGAATAAGGGGAGGATAATAATTTGGTTCATTATCAGTTTTTGCTTTCACTCGCACGAATTTGTCTTCTTTTCATGTGTTGTTTGGGGCTGTGTTTGCCGTTGCCGTTGCTGCTGCTGGCTATGGCTGTCACCGTAAATAAGATTATCTCCCCTGATGGGATGGTGGACCGGCTTAGGGTGGTTCCAAGGGAAGGTGGGGAGCTTTGAAAGGTGTGGTGGTGATTCCTAGGAAGCACTGCTTATCCTATGAGATTTATGAAGAAAATGTTTTGTCGCAATTGTTACAGAGATTTCCGGGAAATTATGATCGATTCCTTGAATTTTGAGTTTTAATTTATAAGAAAAGATAACTTTTTGACAACTGTTTCAAAAACTTTACTATTCCTCTTGTTTTTTTTTTTTAATTTTCATATTATTTGATTAAGATTCTAATCTATTGATTTGTTCAAGTAAATATATGTACATTATTTCGATTCCATAATAATGCAGTACATTGGATCAAGTGTTTTCACCGCTCCAATGGCCACCCTGCCGCCCCTTCGTTCGACCGGACCCGGCTCCGAAACGCTAAGTGCCTTTCTATCCGAACCGTGACTGCCCACGAGAATCTTCCCTTTAATGTTCCGGTGTGTGAGTGTGTATCGAAAGCTCGACGCGTACTGAAAAGATAATGCGAAACGATATTTATGACACCCCCCCCCCCCCCCAAAAACCAACGTCACCCCCTCTCCCTGTTTTACCCATCACGTGTCGAAACCTCGTGCTCGTAATTTTCACACCAAAAAACTTTCCCTCCCTCCCTTCCACGTCTCAGACCACGACCCGCGAAAAACCAATAATGGGAGTGGCACACGCAACCACGAGGGGGGGCGGCCTGGGAAAGATAAATTGAATTTCATGCGATTTCTGATTTTGGAAGCTTTGGCTTTTAGGTCCGCCACAGAGTTTGGCCCTTTTGAAGGCGTCGAATTTCCCGCACTCACTCAATTTAATGGCTTTTTGAGCCCCCACACACAGAGCTTTTATGAAAAAAAGAAGATCTAGAGTTCTTCTTCAAGGGTTGGGAATTATTCTATAACTCAGAAACCTAACATTATCTTACGTGTTCGTGCTGCTTTAAAAATGTCACTATTTTACTAGTTTACCCATGGTTTACTAGTTCACTTTGTAGTCTTGTGAAAGGCAGGGATTCCAAGATCTTTAAAGGCCAACAAAACTTCAGTAACAAATTTCAAAAGAATCCCACAACACTGCCATCGCAACTTAGATAAAAAGCAGCACCGCCGAGACATTACTTCTAATTTATGCCTACACACTAATTAGTTTTAATTGACAGTTTTACAGCACAATCAAACAAGTCCGGCGGTCAGTTTGTACAAAGCAGGCGGTGCTAGGGAAAACGTGGTGACCATTTAGAACGGGGCGGAGTTGGGAAACGCTCTACACGGTATCAAGTCGTGCTACAATTGGCGTGACGGCGGCCGTCTAAGACGTCGAGAGTTGGTTGATGGGGGACGTCCTTGTGGTACGTAACGCGAAATTTAGGATTTATGATATAACCCTGGTTATTTTTCTTTAAATTTTTAAGACAATCTTTCCCACTCTTAAATGCGTTACGTAATTTCAGAATGGTCCGTTAAACATTGTAGACACATGAATTGATGAGTCTCGTAGACGTGCGCTTATCGATGTAGTTCCAGGTCTGTCGGCACCGATGTCCCGAAACAGATTGTGGATGAATGACGACGTGATTACGTGTAGTCCTGCCCAAAAGTTCAAATTTATTGCTTTTGCGTATTAAAAAAAAAAGTTGAGCTCTAAAAATAAGTACATTTGAAAATCCAAAGTTTGTCCGAAAATCGAAAGGAGAACATTCAATGACAATGATTGCTCGAAATTTGAAGGCGCTGCTCAGTTAGCTTTCATCATCGACTTGATCGTTGAATGCTGAACGCACACGAAGTTGAAACGAACAAATGCCGTAGGGCGTCCAATTTTCGCGGGGCTTGAATTTCCCGGGAAACGGGAAAAATATTTTTGAAACACCGGGAATTCCCGGGAAGTTTTTGAAACAGTAATAAAATCTATGTTATCATTATATTGGTTATGTTTTCAAGCTTAAAAGCATAGAATTAGCACAAAAATATTAGGGGAGAGTGGGGAGACTTGATCCCCGGGGACACTTGATCCCAAGCCTGTATCTCGTCAGCATTTGGTAAAACAATTAGCTTTGTTCTAGAAAGTTGTGCGAAAGTGACTAAAACTCATTGTACACCCAAAGGAAAAATATATCTCAAAATCTGCAACATTGGTATGCTGCAGAAAATGTCATATTTTATAACATTTTTTGCAGCAAGCCCGTAGATCATTTTTGCCCGCGTGTAAAAATTTCAGCGATCTGCAGTTCTCACCAACACATATAAAGCTGGCCCGTCCCCGAGCAACACTCCAAAGAGAAGCATATCTTGGTGCTCTTTCACTCACTTTTCATCAAGCGTCCATGGCGCGGTGGTAGCGTGTCGGATCAATAACCAAGAAGTTGATGGTTCAATCCTCGTTCTGCTAAGTGTTTTTTTTTTTGTGAAATACAATCAAAAAGCCGTCGGTAATGTCGATAATTGTCGGTAACGGGCAAAAATGTCATACTCCTATATTGCAAAAAATGCATGAGGACAGATTTCATGCAGATTCTGATATACTTTCATGCCGCCATGCATCACAATCATGCGACTGCCAGTTGGGTGTAGAAAACAAAGAAAAAAAAGAAAAATGTTTAGATAGAGTTACACACATTTTTCTAAAAAGTGCTCCAAAAAATTTCCAATAGATGTTTTTTCTTTGTTTTGATAAGTATCGAAAACACTCAAAAATTATTCAAAAAATATTTTTTATACGTGAATTGTTTGATAAACATATCAACTCCAAAACCCTTACGTATTTGACGTTAAATTTATCGTCATACTATTTTTACAATCAATTGTTTAAAAAAGTGCGTTTAGGGAGACTTGATCCCTGCATTTTACAGTCACTGGAATCAGCCTTAAGATTAAATAATTGGGCTGGGTTTTCGTACATAGTTTCCTTAAGTATAGTTGTACATAACTTACTGCAGTTTGAACCATTTTTCAAAAGTTTTGTAAACAAAAATTACCAGCTTTTGTAAACCTGCTCAATTTTGGTCTAATCTAATCTAATCTAATCTAATCAGACCCTAGCGCAGCAAATCTTTCGAAGAGATCCTGGAGAGTGCCTTAGGTTAGATGACGCCTAGCACTCTTCTTGTCATTTATTAACATTTGTAGTGCGCCATTGCATCGGAATGCATTGAAACATCACAAGCGTTAAAGTGGCCAGGCCTACTGCGTAAAGCCGTATCGCAGAGAGGACTCGTAATTGGGTTGAGTTTGAGCACGGAGTGTTCGAACAACAACACAATTTTGAATCGACAGGGGAGGAAGAAGCGTGGGGACACACCACCATACGCTCCGAGATTTTGGTTGTATTCGTTGGGAGCACCATGCTAAAAAGGTTTGGTACTCCGGGACCCTCTGGGATGGGACATTGTATTTCCACGAATGCCCTGGACACTATTTGCCGTGGTTATAGCGCCACAACTCGCTCTCTGTAACAGTATTCCTAATTCCAGTCCAAGTTCACCAAGTCGTCATGGCCTAGTGGTTAGCATTTTTGCTTACCAACCCAAAGGACGGGGGATCGAACCCCGCCTCGAACGACTTTGATTTTTCGTTCATATTTATCATTTCTAATTTCTGTGTTCTAATCTTTCTCGTTGGGAGCAGATGGGCATCGAACCCAGAACCATTCGCTTATAAAGCGAACACCGTAACCAGTCAGCCACGGCCGCTCCTCATAAACCTGCTCAATTTTGGTCTAAAAAAGAAAATTTTAAGTTTTTAAATATTTTGCATGCTAAACTTGTTATATTTTGAACACAAACGTACAGGTTTAATGTGAAATTGCTGTAACTTATAGAAAATTAAAAGTTTGGATGAATAAAAAACAATTTCCTTAAGATTTCTTCAAAATGTTGTAAGGGGGATGAAATAACCCCCAACATTTCGAAAATGCCGGTTTAAAATATTTTTTTAAAACGCTTGGCATGATTCGAAGAGTTTATCTGATGAAATACCCTTATCAGCCAAACATAGTTGAATGTTTAAGCTTTCAATTCATGCAAAAAGATCATAGTTTTGTGAGAAATTGACAGAGTTATGTGCGATACAAAAAAAGGGGATCAAGTCTCCCCATTCTCCCCTAATTGGTTTTATGTAGATTAAAAGAATATAAAAAATATGTTTTTAACCTGTGTTGTAAATCTCTTCGGATTTTAAATTAACTACAATTTTAAATACATTGTGATTACGAAAAAAATTGAAAAAATACTTTTATGAAGAAATATTTTCTTTGTTTCGTCGTTCGTGTCTGTCGCGGGTGACTATGAACGGCCATGATCGACAACAACCAACTTTTTCAAAACTTTTTTTTCGTAAAATCGCAATAACTCGTAATGTTTATAAGCAAACCCCTTATGTTTATATATCTTTTTTTTGTAATTGTCTGCTCTACAACTTTGTAAAACATTATCACACTCTAAAAAATAAACCTGCAAAGTTAGAAAAAACACGACATTTTAAAATTAAAAATTTTGTTCTAAATGAAAAAATGACGCTTCTGGGTCAATAAAGATTCGAAAAGTACATTAAATTTCCCTTAAAATGACATGTTCCAAAAATTTTCACAGTCGAGTAACGGATAATGGCAGAGTTTTTATAATTTTTTATTGTTTTTTTTTTTTCGATGAAAAATGCGTTTTTTCGGAATTCTGAGTACGCCATCAAATTGGGCGTACAATTTTACATAAAAGTCCCTTTGACACCAAATTTCTATCTCATCACCGTTTCAGGCTGCAAATTATTGAAAAAGACCTCTTTTTTCGCATGTTCAAAAATAAAAGGGGTCGTACCGCCCCTCCGTCACGAGATATCAAAAAACGGAGCTCTGATTCGTGATCAGGGACAAAAGTTACCCCTTAGGATAAAGTTTCACGCAAATCGAAGAGGGGTCAGGGCAACTTTTCCCGATTTCGTGTGAGTTGGTAGAGAATTACCCACGTAAATATAATACCCGATCTTTTAAAAATGTATAAAATTAAAAACAAAATATTTTAAGCGCTAGGCATTATGTTAACTCAAATTTTAACAATTTTCCCTGATATGCCAAATGAAGATGATGTATGCCGAATATTAATTTGAATGCTTTAAAATTCTCATCGATTACTAAGTATTCAACTTGTCATCTGTTTAAAAATTTAAAAAAAAATAATCAACTTCGGGAATTCCCGGAACAAATTATAAAAAAAATCCTGGGATTCGGCCATTCCCGGTTTTCGAAAAACCCCAGGATATTTGTCCCGAGAAATCCCGGGATGGAAGCACTAGAATGCCGATCTCGACACTCAAGCTGCTTCGCGACACGAGCAACACAAGCCTTTCTCTATCTTTCTTTTTCCTCTCTTTCTCGCTTGTGCGTGGTGACTGCAATCATTTGATTGCAGTCATGGGGAAGACGTTTCGCAACCTCTATTATGCAGATCAATATCAACACACGCCTAACAAATTTAAGCATTTAATGAAGTGAGCAGTTACGCCCTATTGAAAAGTTATCGTTGAGTTGAAAATGCGAAATTGATCAATCTTTTTCAAATCTTTTTAAGTGCTTTGCTACAAATTGATTACTTTGACCTATCAACATGCACCTCACAAATGAATGAAACAAATCAATCCCGTTTCAACCATGAAACAACCCACATTCACCTGGCTCATGGTAGCGGTCCTCACTGGTTCAACCTCCGGCTACCATCATCCGGAAGCGCTCGAGTACGTCCTGTTCAGCATCGAGTACTTTTCCAGCGTTGAACCCGGAATATTTTCGTGCGTTTTCTACGATTTGAACCCGTCACGTCCCTTCGACGCCGATCACATTCTCGGCAAGATCGTGCGGTCACCTCGGCTGGATCACGTGGTAAAATTAGTATTCAATGGTTCGCAGCTGACGGACGCCGAGCTGGACGAGATACCGAACAATCCTTCGCTGATTGTTATTGATTCGGGAGGAGACGCGAAGGGCTTGGAACGCTCCGGAATTCTTAAGAGTGAGCGCGCTTTGCTGGGAGTGTTTGCTCCGGCCACCAGGATCCTGGTGTTGGTTGATGGCCGCACGCCGAGAGTTGTTGGTTTGTTTTTCGATGTGCTGAGTCAAACCTGGCGGTACAACAAAGTGGCTTTCGTCGACTACACTAGAGTGACCGTAACCCTGTGCAACGTGGTCAGTCACCATTGGATAGATCGCCCAATTCATCCGTCCTTCCTGTTCACCTTGGTTCAACGAAGATTAGCAGGTCATAAGATAACCTACTCCTCGGATCGAGAGTATGTTTACGCGACGGATCAGGATGCTTGTTGGGTGGATCAAGTGGCCCGTTACTTCAATACCACCGCTGTCTTTTACGAGCACGGATGCGTTCCTGGGAAGTCTTTTGCACAGTGCATGTCGAAGAAAAAAACCGTACTCGAATCAATTGATATCAGTATTGACATGACGAATTGGGTTCCAGGCTTCCGAACGATCTACACGACATCTCCGGTCATTTCTCATATCTTGGTCCCGCGCGACAGACCGTTGAACGCCGCAGAACTGTTGCTGCTGCCGTTTAGCTGGCAGGTCTGGCTGCTTCTTCTGGTGGTCCTCACTACGGCCCAAGCTATGAAGCACATATTTCCGAAACACTTTCAAAATGACCCGATTCTACTCGTGGTGTGTGGCTTTGAGCGGCACAACCTCAACGAAACAGGACGCTGGGAGAAAATGATCCTCCACTCGCTGATAATCCTGATGTTCTTCGCTTCAAACGCATTCGAAACCAGAATCATATCGCTGATGATCAGCAAACCGTCGATCCAACGGGTCAAAACCGTGAACGATCTGGAAACCTACGGCATCAAATTTTACGCAGATCTCGATCGCTATCCGCAGAGCGTAAATCATCCCACGATTGGAAAGTTCCTCATAGACGGTAGCCAGCACTTTTGGGACACCAACCCAGGCATGGGAATCTACGCCGACGAACTAACTGCCAAGGTCGCCCCAACCGTTGTGTTTGACTACCAGCGCAAACTACCCTGGTTCGTGGAGCTGGACTCGCAGTGCTTCGATGGAGTCCAGATGTTCAAGACTTCGTACCGACATCCGTTTCTGGAAGAGTTTGGAAATGTCCGGCTGCTGGTTGTTGAGACCGGACTCTACGATTTCTGGGAGCAGCTGACTGTACGAACTGTGGTCAACTTGATAGTCGGTCAGAGGCTCAGAGAGGACATGTCCAGCAAGATCTATCTCGACATGGACGACATTTTGCCAGCGTGGATGATTTTGGGAACTGGTTGTGGCATCGCTGCGGTTGTTTTGCTAGGGGAACTGATCAGGAAGCGAAATTTTTTGACTCGACTCACAAAGATGATGATCAAACTTAGACTGTTTAAAAAAACATAAAATTGAAGAACAATTGTAAATATATTTTGAAAAGACGAAACAAATGCTTTTCAAATTAAAGGGAAAAAAGGTTGAATGTGTGACCAAAATGTGTCTATTCATTCATCTATTCACAAAGCATTGAAAACATAACCCTTAAGTGGCTTCACTTAGTGAGTTGCACTTTCATTCAAAAGAATGCTCTCTTCTTTCTCTCGTTCTGTCACTTTTTTTGAACTTTTCAGAGTTTGCCAAGGTAAAAAACCCGCAACGTATTCACCCCCGTGATGTCACACACTTAAATCAGCCAAGTTTATGGTGAAATTTTGCGCACAAATCTTAAGGTTGGCACAAGTCGGGCAGGCGTCCCTTTTGAAGTCGGTGTCGGTCCTGGAACAAACAGAAAAAAAGTATCACGACGCAAAACGAGGACATTGTGTGGCTGTATTTGTGGGATTTTTGTGTGTCTTAGTGGAGGACACATTGGAGAGCCCAACGTCGCCGTTGCTGCCAAGACACAAGCTCTCTCCTAATACAAGCAGCCAATTCCGGAGTGGTTTTCATCGCAAATGAAATGCTGAAGGCTTTTACGGACTTATGTGGGACGACGACCCCCAAGAAGACCTTCCACCCCCCCGCGCCGGACAACATTGGCGACATAACCTCACTTTTTGCCAACGAGGAGAGAAACAGGCGTGCCTCCATTCACTTTATTATAATTTATAAACATTGAGCTATTCGCAAATAAATTGTTACGGAATTTTAGAGCATCGAGAATGACGAGCTGCATACTTGCGCCGGGTTGGTACGAAGAAGACGCTCTTATCGGAGCTTGTCCCACTGCCAAAGTGGCCTGATGTTTTGGCTCACCCCGTCGAATCTTGGTGGGTGCTTTCGGGTCGGATTTTTTTTTCGGAGTTTGTACACCCTTGCCCGGGATTCACTACAGATACACTTTGTAGCAAGATAAAACATGCTTTAATATGGCAAATAAAGGGTGTCCTCGAATGAAATGGGACACAGTAAGTTAAAAACGGATAGAAATCCTGTAAACAAATCCGGTAACACTATGTTGTCGGATTAATAAACATTAAAATTAGAGGTACACAGAAAAAAATCAATTCTCGTAATCATGAATTAAGTTCACGAATGTGAGAACCACGAAGGAATTTATTCATGAGTATGGTGCATTTGCACCATAAACGTGAATATATTCCTTCGTGGTTCTCGCATTCGTGAATTTAATTCACGATTTCGAGAATTGGTTTTTTTCAGTGTAGGCAAAAAAAGAGCGAACATCTCAAAGAACCGGTTCACCAAAAAGAGCGAACGAACCATGGGCCACAAAAAAAGCCGCGGTTCTTTTTGAAAATCCGATCTTTTGAAAAAACCGATAAAAGGTGGAATGATTTTTTTTAACTTTTGTTTAATTAAAATATTATTCAAAGTTTATGTCGCCCCCCTTCAAAATTTGCCTGAATAATCAGGGGGCAAAAAATTTTTTTTTCGAGAAACTTCAAAATTTTAATGAAAATTGAAGTTTAATCAACTAAAAACCAGTTAAAATGCATTTTCCCGCGTTTATAATCATATTTACCATGTTAGAACTCATTTGAAAACATTTCAAATTTTCATGAAATACCAATGTACAGTCCCACGAAAAGTTTTTTTTTTGCAGACAAAAAATTCCGTCAATACCTCGATATTTTCAAAACTAATGATTGGAAAACAACTGTACGCCTGTAAAATGCATTTTAAAACATTTTTTTCATCCAAATGTTGAAACCTAGGATTGTAATTTCAATTTTTATATTTTTTTATTTTTTTGCCTTGATTTAATAATTAATATAAAAACCCGATTTAATATCACCAGAGGTGAAATAGAGCCTTTATTAAAAAATGATGAAACTCCGAGAAATATATTGGTGCAATTAATTTTTCAGAAAAATAATGATACCACCCAGTGAGAATTTTACCTAAAGCTTCGAATCTTTTTAGGCTAAACCTCGATTGCCATTTTTTTTAATTTCAGAGGTACATTATTTGTCGCAAGACATTTAAATTTAATTAAGAAAAACATATTGGATTGACATTATTAGAAAAAAAATAAAGGGTACTCTGTCTTTATTGTTAGTCTATGAATAACTTAAAAAAATATGTATCGCTATTGCACTTTGTCGATCTATTATGAAAAGCCAGAAAGAACACTTTCACGCGCAACGTAAAATGCGCAAGCGTAAAAACGCTGGCGTTGAAGCTTCGATTTGACGACTTGCCGAGCTTTCGAGCGAGAACGAGCCGGGACTTCGAATTTGATGTTCAGTTTATGATTTTGTATAAAACTAAAAATTTTATAGAAAAAAATAGGGTAAAAGTAAGACAAAAAACACTAATATGGCTATATCTCTGGAAAAGCTTCACATTTTGGACCCAAGCAGTTTCTGGCGCATGTTTTCGAATGGCTTTTTTTAAACTAAATTCGTTTAATTTGACAGTGTTATCTGTAAAATTGTCCAAAAAAATACCTCTAAAAATGGCTTTGACTACATTTACTGGTCGAAAATTGTGAATCGAAAAACAAAATGTTCGTCTCCGACCCCACGGCTACAGATCTGAAATATAAAAATTGTAGGTTTTAAGAGCGGTTTTCCAGTGATGGAAGGCACAAATTTTTAAGAGCGGATACAGACATCGCTCATGTATTTCAGCAAAAGAGCTAACAAAAATCAGACTTTGAGTTCCGGGTTTTGGGCCAAAATTCAATCGATAGAGCGCATCTAAACCTTCAATTTAGTAATAGGATTTTTTCCTGGGACGAATCCTCGCGGTGTACGATTTTTTTAAGATTTCTGAAAAAAGTGTTTTTCCAAAAGCAAACCTTAAACCTTTCTTTTGTAAGAAAGGCAAAACTCACACGATTCTTTTAAATAACCAACCAAATTTTGAAAAAGAGCAAAAGAGCCGTTCAGAAGGCTCATTTCAATGAGCGAGCGAAAATGAGCGGCTCCTTAAAAAAGAGTGGTCCACCTCTAATTAAGATGTCTACAAACATGACAACGTAGAGTTACCGAATTTCCTTACACAATTTCCATCCATGAATAAAACAAGATTTTGTCTTCAAAATAACCCTCTAACCCGGCCATTAAAAAAATAATTTGAAAAAAAATAAACTAAAAATTTTAAATTATTTTGAACTTATGCCGAACATTGAGTAATGTCAACATTTCTCCCAAACTTTCATAACTGTGCCCCCACAACCGGGCCCAAGTCTGTTTGTTTTTAATTTGATTTTTATTAGTTCGATAAAGTGGTCATAAAGAGTAGAGCACACACACACACCCAGTGTAATGCTATGCTATGCCAGGCTATGCAAACATGGCGTAGGCGGGGGGGCTTTCTCCACTGACTACCAGCCATTTTTATGAACATTTCAGGGAGGGAGTGCGAGGTCGAGGGGATTTATGCTACATACTACCAGGAATATGGCGAAAGAAGCCCCTCGTCGTCCTCTCTCTCTCTCTCTCTCTCTGGTTAATAGGCGAAGGTCGAACCACGACGACTTGGGTTCGAAATATGTAGGGCGACCCGGGATTGGCTGGTTTATGCAAATTTGATGAAAAGTACAGGGGGCACCAACAGAGAACCACAAACTCAGCTGCGGTGCGGTATTAGTAGGCGGAATGCCTTTATAATGAATTTTGATCGCGCTGGAGCCGGTTTGATGGGCTTTTGAGGTTAGGAAATTATTACAGAACTAATAACTGGAGTGATGAACGTGTCTGGCAAAAACAAATGTTTACCCTTTTTTAAGTGGATTTCCAAAATAAGCAGTTTGGAGAACTGCTAAGCGTTTGTTGGATCGATTAAGTTTTGGTGAGAGGATCAACAGAATAAAAATTCACGCAAATTAAATTAACACGTCACATTAATCAACCGTCGGAGGATTTCGAATTCAATTACCATCGACAATGCAAATTGGTTCGTTATTCGACCAATTACGAAACCAATCAATCAACTGCAGGACGGTTTTTTTCTATTTGACAAATTGCCACAACCGCCAATATTTGAGTTGCTCTTTTCCCACAATCGGTTGTGAGCTGGAAAAGGCCTCCGGGCCTTGGTGAGTTTTTCCAGCGGTTAACCACAATGTTTACTGTCCACAATGCACAGACATTGGCAGAAGCCGCAGGAAATCCCACAAGCGTGCCAAGGACACACTTCTGGGGCGCTTCCTACCAACACGGGGTGTGTCCTTTCGTTCAAGGTCACTGCAAATATCCACCGCCGACTGCCGGGCCTTGACCAAGAAATCAAATAGTTCCACCCTCTGCTGCTGCTGGTGGACGCAACGTCGATTAATAATTGATGGAAATTTTGATTGAAAGCATTAACAATTCAGAGGCGCGAGTGGAAAGCGATATAAAAGCTGGAAAATGTGTCCAGACAATGGCAAATTCATGAAAGGCGAATTATTGAATCATTATTTGTTCAAAGGTTTTTTTTTTTTAATAAGAATTCTATGAAAATAAAGAAGCCCTAAAAGTCAACACCAGAGAGCACTTTTCTGCTTCCAAACCCATCATAATTAATCTTCTTTTCGAAGAACCGCAAAAGCAGTCTAACCACAGGCCATCGCCGACACAGGTTCGGTTCGCGTCGTCACTGATGATTTGCATACAACGCGCAGTGAGTTTACTCCATCTGGCGGAGTGCATCTTTCGTTCTGGCGAGCTCGTCTCTTTTTGCAAACAACCGTGTTCGATTTCAACCAGTTAGGCATGTAGTGATATCGTTGACAGTTTGAAGGGATTTTTTTTTTAATTAAATCTTCTGAGAAAAATTTTAAAAATAAAATTATTTTTAAAACAACACTCTGGCTGTTAACCCTCAGCAATTGGCTCACTGACTGCATATGATGCCGACCGTATCGACCCGCTTGTCTAGCCTCTAAACCCGAAATGCTGTAGGTTCGTGCAGTTGGATGACCAAACGAACCAGACAATATAGCCTCATCACTTTTTTTGTCTTCCTCATCAATCGTAGGCGTTGTTGAAAATATCGTTTTTGGAAAGGAATTCAAAATACCATCTGAATGAAAAGAAAATAATTATGAAAATCTGGCAACCCAAAAAAAAAGAGAAAAAAAAAGAAAATCAGATTAGTAAAGCTTCCATTACCATTACAATTTCCATTTCCATTACAATTCTGTGTACATTATCAAACAAGTCATTGCAAGGAAATCCAATGAGAATGAATGCTGTTGATCTAGCATTCAAATTTATGTTCGCAGAGAGAAATTTGTAGGAATTGCCCCCTTTTTGGCGAAAAGGCCCAATCATAGCCTACAATTTTGCCGAAGACACCAAGTCAATCAAAAAATCCCTTATCTCCACAGATTAAAAAAAATACATACACATCTGGAGTTTTTTTTTAAAAAAAAAGGTCCATTAAACCAAATTTTCAGTTTTTGCTTTTTGGGTGTTTTTTAATACCTCTGACTCAAGGCGGTTTCAAAAACACCCAAAATGCTAAAGCTGGAAATTTGGTTCATTGGACCTATTCAAAAAAAAAAATCCAGATATGACCTAAAGAGTGACAACAAAATAAATAAAAATCGGCCTCTGAGAAAACCCCCTGATTTGATTCCTTAGGCAAAAATAAGTAACTGAGCTAATTTTAAACTAAATCCGATAAGGTTTAAGGGTCGCTATAGACCATTCAAGTTGCTAAAACAAAATCTTTTCATACAAAAACGTCTTATTTAAATAACTTATCAGGGTTAACTCGGATCGTTTTGCGGTTTTCGACAAAGTTTTTTTCATCATAAAATTTACATAAGAACCTCACAATTGACAATGATCCGATACATTAAACGCAACCTTTTGGTGAAATTTAGAATTTTTTGACAAACTTCAACGATCAAAATTAGCACAGTTACTTATTTGAACCTAAAGAATCGCACTAGGGGGTATCTCTTAAAATTTTCCAAAATTTTATTTTTTTCTTGTCACCCTAATATAACTTGAAAACGATACATTTTATAAAAAAAGAAAAGGAAAGTGCTTCCGACATCAAAATTAATTTTGCTGTAAAAATATTTTTTGTATTTTTTTTTGTTTAAAATTTTCAACATTCTCCAAAAACCAAAATAATAAGATTTTTTGAAGAAATTTATATCTTCTCAATTGAATTTGCACTATCGTGCACTATGGCTAAAAAATGTCTTTTTCGGACCCGTTTTCTGGGTAGAAATGTTTTTTTTAGTTTGGAAAATTCCTTTAAAAAATACAGATTTTTTAATACATACGTAACATTTTTCGTTATGGACAGCTGCCAAAATTTTATTGAGAGTGAACACCAATGGCACAAAACAGCTTTATTGGTCATAGGGAAGGCCCTCACAAAGCTTGAGTCAAACAAAAAAATACAAAAAATAAAAATCTACAAAACCGACCAATTTTGAATCTTTATTTCGAGAAAGGATTTTCCGATTGATTGTAAATCATCGACGAATTTGTAGAATTGATAAGAACTGTTACAAAATAGGTATGTACATGCAAAAAATATCAACTGGCTTTAGTCTTTTATCAGTTTTTATATTGAAATTTTAAGATTTTTTTTATACGATTGCACAAACAAATTTATCATTTGCACCAGAGAATCTTTTTATTTAATTTTTATTTTGCAACTTTTTGATGTAGAAAAAGTACCGTAAAACGGGGTGAATTTGGGTATTTTGGGAAATTGAGTTTTTGTGAAAAAAATGATAAAAAAAAATCGGCATATTTTGTATTCCATGTACCTATTTTTTTCTCAATAGTCCTCAACAATACCTACAACTTTGCCGAAGACACCAAATTGATCAGAAAATTCATTCAAAGCCGACAGTTATTCGTATTTACGTACCATTTTTGTATGGACAGCTGCCAAAATTGTATAGAGACTTGTATGGGTGAATCAATGACACAAAATAGCTTCTTTGGTCATAGGGAAGGCCCCCATAAAGTTTGAGCCAAATCAAAAAAATACAAATAAAATCCATTTCCGGTTTTGGTAGAGAATTGCTCACGTACGGAATGGTATGGAATCATACTGACCGTAGTAGAGACATGTTCAAAGTTCTTCAAAAAAATACAAAAAAAAATAAATATACAAAAAGTTAGTTAAATATAATTAGGAAAATGTTGATGAATAGCATTATTTTAATATTCTCAAAGTGTTATGATTTTATCAATGAACATGATTTCAAATTGAGAAGGTTAAATAAGTTTGTAAATAATAAATATTTTGTGTTTTTGAAACATAATTTAAAAACAAATCCAAATTTATAGGCAGAAGGACAAATTTCATATAAAATGAGAGAACTTTTGATTTGTGCTTTGAATTCAGTTCAAAGTCAAATGTAAATAAAACATTTTATGAACAAAACTAGTTTCAACGAATTTCAAACAAAATTTCGACACTTTAACAATTTTACCAAAAATATATATACGTATTTTGTTAAAAAGCTTATAAACTTAGTAAACAAATTTAAAACATTATTTTTTTTTCTTTAAAACTGTAGTAGCAACCTTATTGATGGTAGATTTAACGTACACATAAAATTTGAAGAAATTTGAGGTCAACTTTTGTTTACACTCTATTGATTTTTTTTTTCAAAAATTGTACAGGGATCTTGTCTACCCACTACATGTTTTAAAAATAATAGTCTTGAGATAAACCTTAACAGTTGGAAAATACTCCAAAAATTAAATGAAATCCTATTCATGTCACCCCAGTTGAAAAAAAATTAAGCTGAGCAAAAAAAAAATTTGACCGAGCCACGTAGCCCAGTGGTAACGCTTTCGTCTCGTAAGCGGTAGATCGGAGTTCAAATCCCGGCTCGGACCAAAACAACTGGTGATCTTTTCCCTTCTGGAATCGATTGCTTAGTAAAGGGAAGGTAGTGCATCGTCACAAACTGGACCTTATCACGACACCTTAGGGAGGCGACCTATGGAATGTTAACATTAACCTTAACATGTTAACATTAAGTTGAGAATGAAACTGCCACTGAATCCGCTTTGTAAATGCCGGCCCCGATACTCTACAAGGGTGTTCCCCTCAGGAACTAGGAAAGATTTACTTACTTTACTAAAAAAAAATATTTTGAATCTATTTTGAGTGGACACGGGATACATCAATGATTTAAATAAAAGAACCTTAACATTATTTTCTCCACACAAAAAAATCGAAAAAAAAAGTCAAACAGGAAACGTCCAGAACGTGTGACTGCAGATAAAGTTTCCCATTACCAATTCGCCCTATCCTGGCCCCATCGGAGGTTCTAACATTCCAACCAAGCGATAGTAGGTCGCCACGCCGTCTTCTCCGCCAGCCGCACCCGTAACCGACCAGCCAGCGGCGGAACAAACAATATCTCGATAACAAATGGCGCGCAGCCCTAAATTACAAACCTTGGCTCTTTTATCACCAAAGTGCCATCAATTTACAAAACACACGTACACCGAGAGAGAGAGAGAGAGGTTGAAACAAAAGCCCATGTCGTGGACACTAGAACTCCCACCATCCACCCCCACGACGACAGTAGCTTGGGGGGCGGCCATAGCTAGTTTGACCATTTTTTTTTTTCGGAGGATTCGATAGGGTGTGGTGCAACGCTGCAGGCCATCCCCTGCTTTTGGCCGTGAAGAGTACACTCCAGAGGCGACACCAACATCATTGTCATCCAAGACCGTGAGTGCAAAGGTTGGCAGGATTACGTATTTTTGTGTATCGCTCAGTTCTCGACAATTGCAATAAGATCAAACTTCTCCAAACTATTGATCATCCCAACCTCTCTTTAAGTAACCTGGCGACAACTTTTCCAGAACCCAAAATCACCCAAAACCACCCAAAAGATAGCGCACACTCTCCCACGCAAACTTTATGGTATTGACGATAAACTACCACGATGACACCCAGCAAACTGTGTGCGGTGCGCTGGTCTCTGTGCTGCGCTTACGTCATAATCATTATCATCGATCTGGTTTGTTGTTTTGTGGGAGGATAGCGAACTCATCATCGGTGGCGCGTTAGGCGTTATCATCGCGCGGAGGGAGGGGGAAAATGGTCCCTTGGCGGAGATGCACCGCACCGCTGCCGCTGCAATCGGTGGGGGAGGAATGTCCCTTGGAAGGGACGTGGTAAGAGGAAAATTCGCTTCGTTAGCTGGGATTTGTATCATCTCGTTTGGAATGGTCCAGATGGGAGAATAAATGTAAATGGTTTATAGAAAAATATTCTTTTCATTGTGAATTTTTTTTTTGTTTAATTGTTTGACTGTATTGATTTATTAGAATATTAAAAATATGGTAGTTTCTCTGTTTGAAATTTGGGCTACTATTTGTTAACATCGGAAATCCCAAAGCTCGAGTAAAAGGAACATTTTTTATGGATATTTCACCTTTTTGTCAGACAGGCAAAATAATATAAAAATTAAAATAACAATTACTCAAAAGTTGAATGAAAATAGTGTTTTAAAATACATTTTATACTAGTTCAGTTGTTTTGCAATCATTAGATTTCAAAAAATGTAAGATTTGACGAAAACAAAAATATTTGTGGAAAAAAAGTTTTTCGTTACTGTACAGAGCATGCTCATTTTCATTTCTTTTGTGTCGCTGTTTGTGTGCTTGGGTGCGTGGTTATTATATATAGGTGAAGGGATTTTATTAAATGATCATTATATTGCATTATTATATTTAATTGATTATATAATCACACTATATTTTAAACTTAACACATTATACAAAACACATATGAAACTATAAACAGGAGCGTTTGGTACAGTATGTCCACGCATCCTTCCTCCCCTGTAGATTCTGTGAAATGTGCTCCGTTCACAGAATCTGTCTCTGCGGTTAATGCAACGCAGTAGGCCTGGCCGCTTTAATTTATGCAATACATCTCGGGGTTACTCAAGTGTACTGCAATAATAAATATTGACAAGAAAGAACTTGGGGCGTAACCAAGTTCTTCCAGGATGCTTTCTTCGGACTGGCTGCGCTTGTGTTCGATAAGATTAGATTAGATTAGAAAATTGATTTAACATCGAAAAATAATCGTCAATATTTCGATTTTTTTTAAAAATCTGTATTGTTTCAAAAACTCATAACTCGGTAAAAGATTTTTTGCACAACCTGGAAATTTCTGCAAAATTGGCATTTGATGTCCCTTAAAACATATCAAAAAATAAAAAATAAATAAAAATTGTGTTTTTTTTGCAAATCAAGTCTTAGTGACAAAAAGTTAAATTAAAAATAACCAAATTTTTTACCGTGTATCGTTTTTTCAGTGTTGTTCATATCCATACCTACTACTTTGCCGAAGACACCAAATCGATCACAAAATTCCTTTAAAAGATACAGATTTTTGAATTTTCATACATCGTTTTTGTATGGACAGCTGCCAAATTTGTATGGAAAATTTAATGGACAAACTAATGATGCAAAATGGCTTTTTGGGCATACCGAAGGCACCAAAAAAGTTCAGCCTGATTAAAAAATACAAAAAAAAATCGAATGACCGAAATCTGAGAGAATTGCTGTACATCGAAAATTTTCAAAAAATCCAAAGCATTTTGAATAAATCCAAACATGTTAAAAATGATTTAAAATGCAGGGGAATGTATTTTTAATTGATACCTGTGCAATTCTGAAGTTTTTTTAAAAACTGTTTTTTACCCCTGATTTTTCGGAGAGCATAACTTTTAAAAAGGTCTACAAATATAAGGAAACCAGAAAAAATGACTCCTTGCTCTACAAGCGGATCCCATTAATACCCGAGCCTAAAGTAAGTGAAAAAACAGTTTTTCATACTAAAATGACTTTTTTAAATCACTAATAACTTTTTAGGATCGAGTTTTACAGCTTTGGTTTGTTCTACAAAGTTGTAGAGCATTAAATTTCCAAAAAAAGTCCACGTGGTTTATGGATGGTCCCTAAGCTAATTGGCCGATTTAGAATGTCTCAGAGAGACTTAATTTTCTCAGCTCGTCAAAAGTTTTTTTTCAGGGTTGCTATCCTTAAAAAAAACAAAAAATGATGAAAAATTTACGAAAATCATAACCTTGAAGTAACTACAAAACGGTGCAATTCATTAAAAAATGTTTGATAGCAAATTTTGGACCACATTTCAATATATTAAGAAATCTATTTATTTCTAAAATTCGTTTATCTAGAACCAGATTTTGCACCATGATGCATTATGGTACATAAGATGGCATTTTGAATCCTTTAAAATATATATTTAAAAAAAGAAAATTTAAAAGACGTATTTTGAGAATCGAAATTTTAAAAAAGCTGAATTATTTTTCAGAGTCTAAACTTTGCTTCCTGGATTGCCCCAATACAAATCTACAACTTAGAAAACACAATTTCTTTCAGAAAATTTTATCTCCGGATACATATTTTCATATATTTACGTACCAATTTTGAATTACCAGCCCGAAAACTAATGATGCAAAATTACTTCTTTTGACATAGAAAATGCATTCACAAAGTTTCAGCCAAATAAAAAAATACAAATAAAAGTCGATTTGCAAAATCATGGAATCAATAGTAAAAATATAAAAAAATAACAACAAAATTTCTAAAACCTTTGTTTGGTAGAAGTATTTGATATAGCATTGTTCTTTCAAGAAGTTTATTAAAATTACAAAAGGTTTAAGATAAATTCTACAATTTCCTGAACCATTCCCACACCAAACAAGGCTACTCGAGGCCGGATGCACATTCTGGAAAAACGTGCTCCGGCGTTGCTGCCATTTTCCGCAAAAATCCGCCCACGCACACCAATACTCGTACGTCACGCTCCAAAATAATACGCACGATGCCAAGAATTCAACAAACCATATGGGAACAACACACCGGTAACCGGTTTTGATATCTTATTTGGAATGCCAGCAACGATGACGCACGATTGCATCGATGGCGTCATCACCTGATAATGGGCCCAGGTTCGGTCTCCAAAGCAAAAAGAAAGAAAAAGAAGGTCGTTAAATTCCACGCGATTATTTTTGTGTGTGCAATCAAGAAGAAGTGGCCGACGTTCACTGACTTTTCTCGATTTGGAGTTCCCGTTTCTTTCGCGTGCTTCGCGCGTACAATCGATGATCTTCTGCGTACCACTACCAGTGCGCCCCAGGAATGCACATGCCGTGGCCGCTGCCGGCTTGCCGGTATCAAGCGGAGCGCATCTTGGATTACACCTTCACCAACACACACACACACACCAACACAGAGTTGTGCTCATATGTTTTTGGAGCGCGCCGGGTAGGTTCCTCCGCGGGTCTTTTTTGCATACATTTCCAATTTCCGTTCGCCAGATTTCGCTCTTTCTCCGTGGCAATAACGGGGCGCTCGCTACACCGGAAGTACCCCTCCTCTCTCTTGCACTTACCATCATCTTGTAGGTTGCTCTTTTGCCGTCTAGCAGTACTACCATAACACAGAGGCTACGGCGTTGGAAGAACCGGAAGAACTCTTGGCTGCTACGCGACACGCGTTGTCTTCGACGATTCTTCTTGGAAATCCCCGAAAACAAAAAAAAACAACGAAGAACGAAACCTCAGCTGAACCGCCCCGTGGATGATTCGCTCCAGTGAGTTTGTTCACTTCTTCAAGTTATCGGAACAGACAGCGTACACAGACAACCAGACAGACGGTTCCACCCGAGCGAGCTCGAACAATCGCGCGCGGTTGGAAAACACAGCAAAAACTTTGGCTACCTCGGCGCGGAATGAGCCGGAAGTTGGACCAAGACAAAGACTGCAACGACGACCGCGAAGGACACAGACAACGCAAAAAACGATTCCGGCTGTCGCGGATCCACACGCAGAATTTCGGGTGAAACTTTTCACTTTGACTTTTCCGATATTGATTATTTTCCACGGCGCACACACATACAGCGGCAGCCACGTGCGATTCATGCACACATGCACCGCAGGTCGTGTGTTGTACGGGTGTCGAGAGAGGGAGAGATTGTGGGAGATTCCTGTGTGGGAAGTTCTGGAAGATCATGGAACGCTTTGACGTCTTCGACATACTTGAAGGTGGTCAAAGTTGACAGCTTCGTTTCAAACAGCTGAATCAATTTGGCGAAAAATCTAAAGTAATTCTTGAAAAAAGTCATCGGACATTCAAGAGAGCCACTCCCTAAGCTCTCTCCGCGGAGAATCCGCTCACTCTCTTCGCTACCAACCAACACACACAACCGTCGCTCGTATTTCCCACCCTCTCTCGTGCTCACAATCTCTTGCCATTTCCCGTTCATTTCCCCCTGCCTACTGAGTCGTTCGCGTGCCGCATGTCTTCTTCCAGCGATTCGCATTTTTTTTTGGGTTGTCCGTCTGGTTCACCTCTCTCGGCGATGCATTCGCAAAGCTTCTGCGTTTCGCCGGCCAACCGGTTCCGTAGCCTTCATCGGGCTTCACCTGCTGCAGGCAGGCCGGGGCGGTTGATCCCCGTTTCTGTACCCCCTAATCCGATGTGACGTGCTGCGGTTGAATCGTCATGTTCCGCGGTACGTACCCACCAGAGTCTCCGCTGGCGGCTTTAACGAAGTAACAATGATCCGATTAATGCCGCCGTCTGCAGCGACTTTCCCACAGTCGGAGTCGTTGACGTCTTCTTGGGCGGAAGAAGATGCGGGATGGAATTAAACTCATTATAGCTCTCGAGGCCCAGCCGGGATCAACGCGGAGATGATGATGGTGCGGGTAATGCGATTAGCGGGTAACATTTTCGGGGTGTGGTGACCTTGGCTGATGTTCTGCGGAGGAAACATCGGTCAAGTTTTGTAACTCAATCACCGAAACGCTTGGCAGCAAACATGGTCGGGGATTTCATTGATCAGATGAATCGCTTATCCAAACTTGTTACTCTGAAACAATTAAAGTAGATAACTTTTCATGTAATCTCTTCCCGATTTTCGGAACTCATTTTTTTCCGTGCTTCAACCATGATGAGCCATGATGTACAATTGAGGATCAACCAGATCAAAAAAAGAGAAAAATTGTTCCGAAAATCGTGGACAAGCGTTCATGAAAATAGTTCCCAATTTCATGAACGCTTGTTCACGATTTTTGGAACTCATTTTTCTCCGTGCAGCTTCAGTGACATGCACTGGTCATTTTGTATCCCTAGACGGAAGTTCTGGATCATCCAACGACTCCCAGAAGACCCAACAATTATATTCTACAAAAATGTAGTCCGCTCACACTCGTCGCAGACGCTGCGCTCTACTTGAAAGTCAATCGACTTGGCAGCTGCTCAAGATCGAACATGACTGGTGTGATAAATTAGTCTGGAATGCGCGATGATTTACAGCGCAACGCTTTCGAAAGCGCGTGTGCTCCAGAAACGGAGGAAACTCCAAGCCAGATTTAGCTGGGTGTTTCCACTCGGCCAGCGCTGCCACGCAGCCAGACATGGCGTCGCATCAATTCCGAAAATACAATAACTCATAACAATTATCTGCATTTTTCCTTGCATCCGCTGCACGTTGCTCTTGCTTCGTTCCGCCGCCGCTGCCGCGGCAACGCCCTCTCCGAACCCCCACCGGCATCGCCGTGGAAACCCTTCTTCTTTTCCACAGCCATGACCTTCCCGCGATCTGCACGCACACAACGGCCGCGATGTTCTCCACCGCTTTTCACAGCTGTCAGGCCCGTCGCATATGACATTTCTCATCATCCCACACCACCGTGAGCGTACCTCGCACTGACACTGTCATGATTCGTTTTCTCTCTCCAGAGAGGCTCTCAATTCTTCATTCTCTCTTTATTGTACTCTCAGCTGAACTTGCTTACGTCTACAATATTTTGGTTCGTACATGTCTCATCATGCACAGTTTTTGCTAAAAAGTTTTAAATGCCGGCCGGTTCATTGAAACTCGCTCTCGCACGCTCTCTTCTCAATTCTAATAGGAATTGCTGCACAAATACAAACCTGCTACATAAACATAAATTTTTCGCTTCACAAACTTTGGGTGCAGCTACCACCCTCACCATCGTACGGAAACCCGATCCCTAAATCGTAAAACTCGCTTGAAGAAAAAAAAATCCAGTTTGTTTGTTTACGCATACATTACGAGTTGTCATAGCGAAGATGTTAGTCATACCATAAACTCCTCTTAATCCAACCTTAATCTTAATAAGTACATCTCATTACACCCATATTTGCCACGTTTCGCCTTTCGTATATCCAAAATGGAGCCCCCGTCTCGAACACTCCCGCAAAGTCTTCCCCATCCCTATTCTCGACACACATCCAGCAAATTCCTCAAATTCAATCTTCTCTATTGTGTTGTGTGTGCGGGCAGCAATGGGATTTCTGCACATTGATGACGTCTGTGGGTGTGGAGTTCTATGCACTATCGCCACACGCACACACCAAGCAAGCGGTGCATATCGATCGATACGCGACACGCTTGTGTGAGTGAGATCGAGCGAGTTACTCTCTCTCGCGAGAATGAGAGAAAGAGAACGCTCTCTGAGAGATTTCACGAAACTAAGAGAGACCACTCACACTAGCAAACTTCTAGAAGTTTGTATTTTCGGCCTAATGGTACTTGTCGCCTCCTTAAGGAACCCTGCCCCCTCATCCTCCTTCCAAGCAATTCACAAAAGGCAGTGATTTAATCAGTGGAATTTCGTTATCACATATCGCATTGTGTCCTCCGCCTTCGTTTCCGCTCTCTCTCTCTCCTGATAGCAGAATCTCACGTCGTAAAGAAAGAGGCAGATATGTGAAAATGTAGTCACTTGACACACACGATCGCGTGTATGACAGTGCGTTGGGTTTCGTGTGTCACTGCTTTCGTTGATGCCGCTGATGTTGTTGTTATTGTTTGTTTGTTCAAGTCTGAGGGATGACGACGGAGGCGGAACAGATGAAAGTTAATTTCCACATTCTTATCATACGTACGCGTCGTTACAGAATATGTGTAATACATGCATGAATTCCGATCCATACGGCAATGAATGCTGAACATTTTCTGTCAAACGTGTTTCCTTTGGGTGTAGATTTTCCAAATCGTTCTTCCAGTATACCATATGGAACAGAGTCAAGGTAGCTCTTTGAATACTTCACTACCACAACCCACTCCCCCCGACATCACCCTCCTGGACTCTGTGCGCCGTAATCGCGATAATTGAGAGGTTCTGCACACACATAAATAACAACACGATGGTACTTGAAAGCCGACAAGCGAAGCGCGAGCTTTTCTACGGCGTTGTAGCGAAAGTGCTCAACTTCCTAGAAGTGCGCGAGTTCTAGGAATTGTTTTGGTTACGGGTGTGCGACGCTGTTCGGAGGCATTGTTTGCCGTTGTTTTGCAAATTGGATCACACGGAGAAGGGGTGTTGTTGTTGCTTAATCTTGAGAAGAGTTGAACAAGACATATTTTGTACGCTTTAACACAAATGCAAAGCTGTTTTTTTTATTCTTGAGGACTCATAAGTTACGCGATTGTTCCAGTCGGTTGACATCCAGTCTTGTTAATACATCTCAAGGAGATTTGTATTTAGTTGTACTTCTTCAGCTTGCTGTAGCTGTAACCATGGCCGTATCCGCCACCGATTCCTCCCTCCTGTCCTCCGATACCTCCCTCGATAGCGTGTCCGATGTTCTTGACCTTGGCCTCGAAACCAGTCTTGCTGTCGGCGTAGTACTCCACGATACGCTGGGTTCCATCGGCCTCATCCAAGGTGTACTCTCCCTTGACAACATCTCCATCGCGCATCTCCCACTGGCTCTTGTGGTCTCCGGTGTGGATGTCCTTCACTCCATACTCGAACTTGTACTTCGGGTACGAGTAGTAGTCCAGACCGCTCTCCTCCTTGTAGCCACCCTTGGGAATTACGAGGTTGACGTTTTAAATCTTGGTAATACCAAAAGATTAGGATATCTTACCTGACTTCCTCCGAATCCTCCGCCAATACCACCTCCAATACCGATTCCACCTCCGATACCTCCTTCCATGCCACCGTAGTACTTGTACGGGATGTGCTTGACCTCGTTGATGTATCCGTGATGCTCGTAGGGCAGCGCAAGAGCAGCGCCCAACAGGGCAAGTGCCACCAAACTCTTGATCATCATTTTGGAAATGGTTTGAAGAATCAACTGTTCTACCGAGAACGGAACTAACTGAACTGATACCTTCCCCAACCGAATGGGTGGATATTTATAGCAGCTATGCGAAGAATTTCTCCAGCATGTTATCAAGGACGATCAGTCAATCGATCGGAACACTTTCGGCACCCTTCCGATGGTTTCCCACGAAGCGCAGACACGCCTTATGATGGTTAATTTGATTATTTTTTGCACACCGGATCCACGCGAACTTGGTCAAGCGGTTTCGCTTCACTGGTTCCAGCGCCGAACTTTTCCTTCGCGTTAGCGATCGCATGCTAAGGGCGTCGATCGAGCATCCAAAAACGAACTTCAAACTTTTAGAACTGAATCGATAAGTTGCTAAGCAGTAGAGTATAAATACACTGATAATCCGACAGAACGGTATCAGTTGTCCAACGCCGTCCAAAGCAACCAAATAAACCATGTTTAAGTTTGCGATCGTCAGTATTGCCCTGGTGGGAGCGGCTCTTGCGCTGCCCTACGAGCATCACGGATACATCAACGAGGTCAAGCACATCCCGTACAAGTACTACGGTGGCATGGAAGGAGGTATCGGAGGTGGAATCGGTATTGGAGGTGGTATTGGCGGAGGATTCGGAGGAAGTGAGGTAAGATATCCTAATATTTTGGTATTATCAAGATTTAAATCGTCAACCTCGTAATTCCCAAGGGTGGCTACAAGGAAGAGAGCGGTCTGGACTACTACTCGTACCCGAAGTACAAGTTCGAGTACGGAGTGAAGGACTACCATACCGGAGATCATAAGAGCCAGTGGGAGATGCGTGATGGGGATGTTGTCAAGGGAGAGTACACCCTGGATGAGGCTGATGGAACGAAGCGTATCGTTGAGTACTACGCCGACAGCAAGACTGGTTTCGAGGCCAAGGTTAAGAACATCGGACACGCTATCGAGGGAAGTATGGGAGGACAGGAAGGTGGAATCGGTGGCGGATACGGCCACGGATACAGCTACAGCAAGCTCAAGAAGTACAACTAAGGCGGATGTGCAACGACTGAATTATGTGATACACGCTATAACGATACTTTAAAAGTTAATAAATCTATCATGCAATGCTAAAAAAGATCACTAAATTATTATTGATTGATGATAAAACCTTATAATTAGTCAAAAAAAAATTCGTCGCCCTCCTTTAACATTTTGGCATCCTCGGCTGGACCCAAGAGAAACTTTGCATTTTTAAAATTTGCCAAGTTGCCGATTTGTGCTGCGCCTTCAAGAAAAAGATATAGCGCCCTAAGGAGCCTATGGGAGTTACTCCACTACTTACTGCTAAAAACAAGTTGACTTACCTGAAATGAAAAAAAAACTAAAATTAGATTTTTTGTATCCCCTTGCAGCTTTTATTTAAATAAATCAGTTTTAAATTTTGTAATCCTAATGAAATTTAAAAAAAGAGACATACAGAATTATTAAAAAAAAATATGACAAAATGTCAAATGGACAAAAGATCGAAAGGCAAAAGTTCGAATGGGCAAAAGATCAAAGTGGACTTAATTTCAAGTCGGAAAGACAAAACGAAAATTTAAAAAAAAAATCATAAGCATCAATCTTTTAGATTTAATAAACAAGTCTTAAAATATCTTCGGAAACAGACTTTATCTCATTAGGCTTTTTTTTAAGAACTGCTCACTTTTAAAGAAAGGGAAAACTAACCAAACATTACTCGGATAAGATTCATATATGGAGTTTTTTTTAAAAGGTCCAATAAACCAAATTTTCAGTTTTTGCTTTTTAGGTGTTTTTTAATACTCCTGACTCAAGGCTGTTTCAAAACGCCCAAAAAGCAAAAACTGTAAATTTGGTTTATTGAACCTTTTGAAAAAAAAACTCCAGATACTTTCTAAAAGAATAGAAAAACTTGATTCGACCGTAAAAAAGGTATGTTTTGTTTTAAAATTGCCAAAAATAGCTCCACGCCTTCCATCGGATGGGGAAGTAAAACGTCGGTCCCGGCCTTCGTTGTTGTTAGGCCGTTAAGGTGTGGGAGTCGTCTCCCTGCTATAAAAAGACAGACTCACGCCAAACCAACCCTGCTCCGGTGGCATCGGGTGTGGCGGTTGGACTCGCAATCCAAAGGTCGTCTGTTCGAACCCAGGGGTGGAAGGTTCCTTGGAGTAAAAAGAGCACGGCGTGGCTGGAACAAGTGGATCGATCTTTGAAAATTATTTTTTATAACCAATTTGTAGAGAAATCACTCACCTTTGAAACGCTGGTTAGGGTTTGTAAATCCGTTTTGATTGTCGAAAGATATTTTTTTAAACGCAATTTTCACCGATAGAATATTTTCACATTTATAGATTCTGTTCAGGCCGGTAAAACACAACTTTCTACGTATAAATCTCCGGTGGGTAATCTCCGGTGGGGTATCTCGGTTTATAATATTTTGTTCCAGCTACGCCGTGCTCTTTCTGCTTCAAGGAACCTTCCATCGCAATTTAAAAACATTACATACCTTTTTAACGGTCTAAAGGCATCAGAACAAAAATAGAGTAGTTTCTCATAAAACAAACACTTCTAAAAAACACAAGCAAAACTAAAATTAAGAAAATAATTGAAGGTAAACGGTGCATTTTCATTGTGTGTAACTGATGGTAGAACCTTGATTTTTATTAATAAATCAATCACTTTTTTGTCGATGTTATCGATACGCACAAAACAAGCATTCCAATCATGCTTTCTAAAACAAATGTAAACAGAATCGCTCATGGTTAAGACCTTACTCAAAACAAAGCACCACGACCAAGCATTTCTTCAGCAGCGTTCTTGAGCGAATTGATTGGTATTTTCCCATGTTAAGCCCCCTTTTGACACAATCGATTTTTTATAACTATAAATAATGTAGTAGCAAAAACAATTCGACACAGTTCTTCTCGGACCAATAAGCCTTCCACACAACAACCGCAAAAATGGCCAGCGGACGTGCGATTCTGTTACTCCTGCTGATAACGGTCAGCGTCAGCGTGGCCCAGCGGCGCAAAAACAAGAAAGCCAACCAGGAACCGATCTACAACTCGCTGATTCCTCCAATCCCGTTGCCAATCTTCCCGTTCGGGGCGCAACCCGCCCCGCTGCCAAGTCGCCAGTTCCGGCCGATCAACATCCACTATGCTCCGGTTTCCGGCGGTGGTCACGCCCACCACGCCCACCCGGCGGAGGAGCACCACCATCACTATTACGACGACCACGGTCATCCGGTGGACCACCATCATCATCATGGTGACGAGCACCATCATCACCACCACCAAGGACACAAGGGGGTTGTGCTGGAGGCCAAGTGGACCATTCCGAAGGTTTTGGGATGAAGTTTGCGCGTTTGAATGTTGTGTCACGCTGTTAAAAGTTGTTTAACTTTGATAAAAGTTGGAAAGTAAAAGATCAAAAATAAAAACAATTTTGTTTTTTAGATTTAATTGATTTTGTTTTTTAAGTTTCATTACAATTGTTAAAATTGGGCATAGAAAAATGCAATTTGAAATTATCCTGATAGTAAGACCGTTTCAAACTTTTTGTTTTGTTCAAACCATTACTAATTAAGCAATTAGTCATACAAGAAGCTTGGGCAAAAAAATGTCGGATCAGGCTCGTTGACAGAAAAAATATACCAGTATTTATTGTCATGGTCCTTGACACAGTAAAAATCTTCCGAGTAAAATCGCATGTAAAAGCATTGTGAGCAAAAGCATGTAATATTGCATGAAAAAACGTGTACACAAAAAGCATGTATGCAAGAAAAAAAAAGATTTTGCACACACCAATCCGATGAGCGTCATCTCCAGATTACCAAGCCCACGCCCCAAACCTCTCGGCTATCTCGCCGCTGTAAAATTGTTTGTATCAACACCGATGTATAGCTGTATGTTCCCCATACACTGTATTACAGTTTATGCAGTATAGGACGTACGAGAATTAAATACGTAGATTGGAGTTGAACCAATTTTTAAAAAGACGGTGAGATAGCCGAGAGGGTTGGGGCGCGGACTTGGTAATCTGGAGATGACTTGCACCAGATTGATGGTATTTTTGGAATGTGCCAAATCTTTTTTCTTGCGTATGTACATGCCTTTTCTGTACACGTTTTCTCATACAGAGCAACTCTCTACGAAATCGGCCGATTTCGACAATTTTTATTTTTTGTATTTTTGGATTTGGCTCAAACTTTGTGGGGGCCTTCTCTATGACCAAATAAGCTATTTTGTGTCATTGGTTCATCCATACAAGTCTCCATACAATTTTGGCTGCTGTCCATACAAAAATGGTATGTAAATATTCAAACAGCTGTAACTTTTTAGTGAATTTTCTGATCAATTTGGTGTCTTCGGCAAAGTTGTAGGTATTGTTGAGGACTTTTGAGAAAAAAATAGGCACACGGAAAAAAAATTCAGATTTTTTTATCAACTTTTTTTTCAGTACAACTCAATTTCCCAAAATACGTATTTTTGATTTAAGACATTTTTTTATATGTTTTAGGAGACAAAAATCCGCAATTTTTGAGCCATAGAGAAACATGGTTATGAAGTTTTGAAAAAATAGTGATTTTTGGAAAAAATCGAAGTTTCGTGCAAAAACAAGTTTGACATTATTTTTTAATGCAAAATTGAATTTGCAATCGAAAAGTACTTCACAGATTTTTTGATAACGGGCTCCGTTTTCAAGATATAGACACCGAAAGTTTGATTTTAGCGAAATATTTGCAGTTTTTCAATTTTAAAAAATAGTGACCATAAGTGACTATTTCGAAGAATTTTTTTTTTTGAAAAGTTCAGAAAATTTGCTATAAAATTGTCTAAGAGACATTGAAGATTGAACCTCGGGTTTCTGAGATAGAGCCGCTTAAATAAAAAAAGAAACACGAAAATTGAAGTTTTCTTAATCTCACCAAAATAACCCACCATTTTCTAATTACGATATCTCAGCAACTAATGGTCCGATTATCAATGTTAATGCAAGAAACATTCGTGAAATTTTCCGATCTTTTCGAAAAAAATACTTTGAAAATTTTTAAATCAAGACTAACATTTTAAAAGGGCCAAACATTGAATATTACGCCCATTTAAAATGCTAGTCTTGATTTAAAAATTTTCAAAATATGTTTTTTCGATGAGATCGGAAAATTTCACGAATGTTTCATGCATTTAAATTGAAAATCGGACCATTATTTGCTGAGATATCGTCATTAGAAAATGGTGGGTTATTTTGGTAAGATTAAGAAAACTTCAATTTTCGTGTTTCTTTTTCTTAAAGCGGCTCTATCTCAGCAACCCGAGGTCCAATCTTCAATGTCTCTTTGACAATTTTATAGCAAATTTTCTGAACTTTTCAAAAAAAATATTTTTAGAAATGGTCACTTATGGTCACTATTTTTAAAAATCTCAAAACTGCAAATATTTCGCTTAAATCAAACTTTCGGTGGCGATATCTTGAAAACGGAGCCCTTTATCAAAAAATCTGTCGAGTACTTTTCGATTGCAAATTCAATTTTGCATTAAAAAATAATGTCAAACTTGTTTTTGCATGAAACTTCGATTTTTTCCAAAAATCACTTTTTTTCAAAAATTCATAACTCGGCGGCAGACCATGTTTCTCTATGGCTCAAAAGTTGCAGATGTTTGTCCCCTAAAACATATCAAAAAATCTCGAAAATCAAAAAATACGTATTTTGGGAAATTGAGTTTTAGTGAAAAAAAAAAGCTGATAAAAAATCTGCAAAATTTTGTTTCGGTGTACCTATTTTTTCTCAAAAGTCCTCAACAATACCTACAACTTTGCCGAAGATACCTACAATACCTACAACTTTGATCAGAAAATTCACTCAAAAGTTACAGCTGTTTGAATATTTACATACCATTTTTGTATGGACAGCAGCCCAAATTGTATGGAGACTTGTATGGGTGAACCAATGACGCAAAATAGCTTATTTGGTCATAGGGAAGGCCCCCGCAAAGTTTGAACCAAATTATAAAAGTACAAATAAAATCCATTTCCGGTTTTGTTGGAGAACGAAGATCAAATAAAAAAATACAAAAAATAAAAATGGTCGTAATCGGTCGATTTCGTAGAGAGTTGCTCAGATCGTATAAATATACAAAAAAAATAAAACTGTCAAAACGTAAAACTTTTGTGAAATTTAATTTTTATTTTGAATTTTTGCAATCATGTTCAACATTTAGAAAAGATATTAAAAACACTTTATTGAAGGCTTAATTAACTACGTTTTTTAAATTCAAAAATAAGTTTTTGGAACGAAGCAATTCAGTGTTAAGTTTATGGAAAAGTGATGTTCCAAGCAATTTTAGTGTTCTAAATAGGTATGGGTAATTCTCAGCCAACTCACACAGCAGTTGCCCCGACCCCTCTTCGATTTGAGTGAAACTTTGTCCTAAGGGGTATCTTTTGTCCCTGATCACGAATCCAAGGTCCGTTTTTTGATATCTCGTGACGGAGGGGCGGTACGACCCTTTCCATTGTTGAACATGCGAAAAAAGAGGTGTTTTTCAATAATTTGCAGCCTGAAACGGTGATGAGATAGAAATTAGGTGTCAAAGGGACTTTTATGTAAAATTAGACGCCCGATTCAATGGCGTACTCAGCATTCCGAAAAAACGTATTTTTCATCGAAAAAAACACTAAAAAAGTTTTAAAAATTCTCCCATTTTCCGTTACTCGACTGTAAAAAATGTTGGAACAAGTCATTTTATGGGAAATTTAATGTACTTTTCGAATCTACATTGACCCAGAAGGGTCATTTTTTCATTCAGAACAAAATTTTTCATTTTAAAATTTCGTGTTTTTTCTAACTTTGCAGGGCTATTTTTTAGAGTGTAACAATGTTCTACAAAGTTGTAGAGCAGACAATTACAAAAATTTTGATTTATAGACATAAGGGGTTTGCTTATAAACATCACGAGTTATCGCGATTTTACGAAAAAAAGTTTTGAAAAAGTTGGTCGTCATCGATCATGGCCGTTCGCAAAAAGTAACTTTTTCAGAACTTTTTTTTCGTAAAATCACGATAACTCGTGATGTTTATAAGCAAACCCCTTATGTCTATATATCAAAATTTTTGTAATTGTCTGCTCTACAACTTTGTAGAACATTGTTACACTCTAAAAAATAACCCTGCAAAGTTAGAAAAAACACGAAATTTCAAAATGAAAAATTTTGTTCTAGATGAAAAAATGTAGATTCGAAAAGTACATTACATTTCCCATAAAATTATATGTTCCAAAATTTTTTAAAGTCGGGTAACGGAAAATGGGAGAATTTTTAAAACTTTTTTAGTGTTTTTTTCGATGAAAAATACGTATTTTCGGAATTCTGAGTACGCCATTAAATTGGGCGTCTAATTTTACATGAAAGTCCCTTTGTTATCAAATTTATATCTCATCACCGTTTCAGGCTGCAAATTATTGAAAAACACCTCTTTTTTCGCATGTTCAAAAATGAAAGGGGTCGTACCGCCCCTCCGTCATGAGATATCAAAAAACGGACCTCGGTTTCGTGATCAGGGACAAAAGTTACCTCTCAGGGCAAAGTTTCACGCAAATCGAAGAGGGGTCGGGGCAACTTTTCCCGATTTCGTGTGAGTTGGTAGAGAATTACCCTTATATCATTTTCGTTTTCGAGAAAATGATTTTTGCCATGTTGTTTAACCCTCTACAACCCAAACCTGCCTCTAGACGGGTTTCGATCTAAAAAATCGCCAAAAATCCATTTTTCAAAAACAAATGATTTTTGGGTAATTCTCCGCCAACTCACACAGCAGTTGCCCCGACCCCTCTTCGATTTGCGTGAAACTTTGTCCTAAGGGGTAACTTTTGTCCCTGATCACGAATCCGAGGTCCATTTTTTGATATCTCGTGACGGAGGGGCGGTACGACCCCTTCCATTTTTGCACATGCGAAAAAAGAGGTGTTTTTCAATAATTTGCAGCCTGAAACGGTGATGAGATAGAAATTTGGTGTCAAAGGGACTTTTATGTAAAATTAGACGCCCGATTTGATGGCGTACTCAGAATTCCGAAAAAACGTATTTTTCATCGAAAAAAACACTAAAAAAGTGTTAAAAATTCTCCCATTTTCCGTTACTCGACTGTAAAAAATTTTGGAACATGTCATTTTATGGGAAATTTAATGTACTTTTCGAATCTACATTGTCCCAGAAGGGTCATTTTTTCATTTAGAACAAAATTTTTCATTTTAAAATTTCGTGTTTTTTCTAACTTTGCAGGGTTATTTTTTAGAGTGTAACAGTGTTCTACAAAGTTGTAGAGCAGACAATTACAAAAATTTTGATATATATACATAAGGGGTTTGCTTATAAACATCACAAGTTATCACGATTTTACGAAAAAAAGTTTCAAAAAAGTTGGTCGTCATCGATCATGGCCGTTCATGGTCACCCGCGACAGACACGGACGACGAAACAAAGAGAAACGCAAAAAGTAACTTTTTCAAAACTTTTTTTCGTAAAATCGCGATAACTTGTGATGTTTATAAGCAAACCCCTTATGTCTATATATCAAAATTTTTGTAATTGTCTGTTCTACAACTTTGTAGAACATTGTTACACTCTAAAAAATAACCCTGCAAAGTTAGAAAAAACACGAAATTTTAAAATGAAAAATTTTGTTCTAAATGAAAAAATGACCCTTCTGGGACAATGTAGATTCGAAAAGTACATTAAATTTCCCATAAAATGACATGTTCCAAAATTTTTTACAGTCAAGTAACGGAAAATGGGAGAATTTTTAAAACTTTTTTAGTGTTTTTTTCGATGAAAAATACGTTTTTTCGGAATTCTGAGTACGCCATCAAATCGGGCGTCTAATTTTACATAAAAGTCCCTTTGACACCTAATTTCTATCTCATCACCGTTTCAGGCTGCAAATTATTGAAAAACACCTCTTTTTTCGCATGTTCAAAAATGGAAGGGGTCGTACCGCCCCTCCGTCACGAGATATCAAAAAACGGACCTCGGATTCGTGATCAGGGACAAAAGTTACCCCTTAGGACAAAGTTTCACGCAAATCGAAGAGGGGTCGGGGCAACTTTTCCCGATTTCGTGTGAGTTGGTAGAGAATTACCCTTTTAAAAAGCAAGCCTCTACACAAATTTTTTCCAATTAAAAAAATAAAAGAGTCATTCTAGAGCAGAAAACGTTCAAAACAGGCCAAAAATTGAAAAAGTGACGGTAAAAACATGAAAAAATTAGAAAGGCAAAATGTAATGATAGGAGGTGGTAAAATGGTGGTATAATGCCAAAAACTAAGATAAACTAAACAAGATAAATGCAAATTAAAACACAAAAATAAACCAAGAAAAACATAAAACAAGAGAAGTATAGTTTGCCGTAGAACAACAGTTACTCGAAATGATCTCCTGAACAAGGGAAAAATAAAAATGTTCGGAAAAAATTGAGCAGTAGAGTGTTAAAAGCAAAAAAAAATTGTATATCTCAAATATCTCGAAAAAGCAGTAGCTAATTTTTAAGCATCAGGTTGGATTTGTAAAGCGAAAATTAGTACTAGAAACGCTGAAAAAATGTCGGGGGTGTTTCTTTCTTTTGTGAGATATTTATTTATTTTTGAAGTGTTCAATTTTTACCACCCTAGGAATTGAGCCAAAGTGTCAAAATATTGAATTTGGTAATATTTTTGATTTGCTGTACTGAACGCTGAGCGCAAACTACAAAGTGTTGATTCTTACAAGACGCAAATCTCAATGAACGATGCAGCTTTTTTTCAGTAGCTTCTCCTCGCTTGTATACTAAACTCCGTTACAAAAAACTGACACGATTTTTTCAAATAGCCTTACCCCCTAGCTTTTTTTTCATTTCTGCTGAAAAAAATGCTACAATGTGGCTTCCGC
Source organism: Culex pipiens pallens (assembly GCF_016801865.2). Lineage (NCBI taxonomy): Eukaryota > Metazoa > Arthropoda > Insecta > Diptera > Culicidae > Culex > Culex pipiens. Next base: position 17,810,487 of record NC_068939.1, read on the forward strand.
CATTTTTTTATTATTTTTTTTTTGCAACCGATGAACATTGGTCTGGTGCAAGTCTGCAACACTTCTAGAACTTCAAAGTTCTCGGAACCCACGCCGCACCTCTCGGCGCGCCGCAATCAAACCAACCGATTCGAAAGTTTATGTTGTACACTTGCACTGTTGCACGTTCTACCTTGAAGCATAAACCGCTCTCGGGTCAAACTGAGTCAAATTCAAATATATAAAACTATCGATCGCTAATCGGCGGTCATCAGTTGTGGTTCGAAGTTGGATTCGGCCCACAAGTTTGCACCAAATCTCGAAACGATGGGCAATCGCATGGCGATCACATTCCCGCTGCTTCTGCTGCTGGCAACACTGCTGCTACAGTCCGCAGTCGACGGTGGGCTTCGGGAACGGCGGTTCCGCAAGGGCAAGGGAATGGTGGACCAGTTCCGGCCGGTTAACATCTACTATGCTGCTGTTCCGTTGGTGCCACCACCACCGCCGCCGCCACCAGTTCAGCATCACCATCACTACCATCCCGTTAAGCACTATCCGGTGTGGAAGACGTACGAACATCACGAAGAAGCCTTTCTTGGGTAAAAGTTGGTACGGTGTAGGTTAGTTTGCAAAGATCTCTCAGTGAAATAAAGTATAAGGATTAGTTAAAGAAGATAAAAATGTGGTTTTAGTTAATCGTTGATGGGGATTTGGAACAAAGCTGAATCATTACTTTCAAGATGGCTGTATGGCTTGGCACTTGAACTTATCTGTCTTTGTAGAACACCTTCAGGTTCTAAGACCTTCAACTTGAACGTCTTCTCGATAACTGAACTGTTGACAATCAACCGAGGTTGGAAGACCTTCAGCCACGACTCCTGCCCACGCACTGAACCTTGCAGGGCTAGCCAAACTTTGCCAATCGTAGACCCGCGAGCCAAATGATATAATTAACTCAATTAACGCACTTCAAACGCCCTCCCCGTGTACGGAGGCCGTTGCATAAAACCAACATGTAAAATACTTGCAGGTACAACCGCCGATTGCAACTCTACTACTCAACAATCGCGCGCGCGCGCCCAATCCGGAATAGTAGCGTACACAGAATTCTCAGGCCTAAATCGGTATGTTTGGGCCGGGTTACCGACGTTTGGTACAACTGGCGTTCGGTGCGTAAGGCGATAAGGTGAGGCCGGTCAGGCGGAACTCGCGCGAAGCAGCTGTTGGCCACCACCTCCCCACAGGTGGACTGGGTTAGGAGTGGTGAAATTTGCAAGCATTTCTTCGCCAAGTTACAGATTAACTATACTTTTCACTATAAAAACCTTCACCGCCCAATCAAAGCCATCAGTTGTCCACAGTTCATCAGTTCAGTCAGTTCAGTTTCAATCGGTTTTTGTGCGCGGTTGTACAGTACTAAGGTTCAGAATGTTCAAGCTTGGGTCTACGGTAGTGCTCCTGGTTGCGTTCAGCGCGGTGGTCCTCGGCAGACACGACGGAGAAGGTCGGCTGGGACGCCGCGGCGGCAAGATCAAGTCTGGCAAGAACGGCCTGGCATATCTGGGAGCGCTTGGAGCAAGTACCTTCGGAGGATTTGACAGCAGCTATCATCATGGACCGACGTTCTCGGTGTACCCGTCCAACTACCTGCACGGTGGATACGCCCCAAGCTACGGCTCCTATGGACATCACGGACACAAGGACGGTGGCTTCGAACAGCCCAAGGTGCGTAGCGTCCCGAATCCCAACCAATCCTCCTCAATTTCCCACTTTTCCTAATCACGTTTTCCACTTGCAGAAGGGATTCCATCTGGGCTACGAGGTCGGCTACCAGGGCCACCTCGGATACATCAAGCTGAAGCGTGACAACCTGCGCCACGTCCAGGTCAGCCTCGGCCTGGGCCGTCCCGGTTCCACCGGTGGTGCCGGATACGGGTCTGCCTTCCCGTACGCCACCGCACTCCTGCCCATCCTAGCCTCCGGCAAGTAGGAGGCCTCCCCCGAGTGCACCACAAGACTTGTCAAATGCAACAACAACTGCAACAGCTACAGCAAGAAGACGACAACCTCATCCCACAAAATCACACAACATCTAACCTGGGAGAGTTCACACCGAAATTCAACCAACCCGAGGAGTTCAAGGTCAGCCAACCTAACCCAGCCAGCCAGCCAGCAAATCAGTCAACCTTGCGGCAAAAAAATACCAACAACCGCAAAACTAAAAAAAACATGCAGGAAAAAAACGGCAAACATGGACAGCCAAGAGCCACGCGCAAGCTTAGGGGGTTCAGGTGTAGCAAATTCACAATTATACATGCATCAACAGCAGCAAACAAGCGAGTAATAGTTGGTTGAGTCGAGTGTCGAGCGACCGAATTTAAAGACTAGGAAAAAAAAAAACTAAAATCAGTAGCTGTAGCATGTTTTGCATAATTGCTACTTAAAAAGCGTGGTTCAATTAGATGAACCGATTTGTTTTATAGATTAGATAGGCACACTTTGAAATGGAGCGGAAAAATGGAGCATGCATGGTTATGATAAAACCGATTGTGTGATACCGTGACCGAATAAAATAAACAACTGACTGAATAACCTAATAATTTGGCTTTGATTTTACTGTCAATATCAATTGTCAATAATTTTCAAAAATGGTGAAGAAATTCTCTCAAATTCTCCTAAAAAGTTCATATAACTTGAAAACGGTGCACTTTGTCAAAAAAAAGTGTAAAGTTAGTTTGGATTGCAAATTTGATATTACATCTTTATAATAATTTTGACAAAACATTTGCCCATTGCTTCGATATTTTCCAAAGTTTCATCGATTTAAAAAAAAATCTGATATCAAATTTATCCAAAATGTCCTTTAAAATTAAAGTCGTAAATTCAAAAAAAAACAAGCACTTCGGTCAATCATGTAATAATGAATAAAATGTCTTTTTTTTTTAATGAGCTTTTTTTCTAAAGGTTCTGAAATCTATTCAAACAGATAAACATTTTCATACATTTATTACCTACATATTTTGAATAATAAGCCCATACAGAAAAAATATGTCAATTTACTCGACACGGAAAAAATGAATCACATGTAAACTCAAGTGAAGTAAACTTGAGATTCGACGTAAACGGTTGAATCACACGTAAAATCCTGTATTTACGTATAATTTGTTGCAAAATTACATCAAATTGCATTCAAATTTAAATATTTAATGACGTGCAGAATTGTTACATCATAAATGATGTAACATTCGGAAATATTGTTTTGTGTGCACCAACAGTAATTTTTCCACCACTAAATTGCATGCAGACTACGGTGACCCTTGATTCGATTACTTAGGCAAAAATATGTCGCTATAGATCGTTAAAGTTGATGAAAACAAATCTTTTCATACAAAAACGTCTTCTTTAAATTGTTAATAACTCATCTAGGATCGTTTTGCAGTCTTCGATAAAGTTGTTTGTCATAAAATTATACATCTCACTAGAGATCTCACACTCGACAATGATCTGACAAATTTCAATTTTTAATTTTTTGCTTTTCCTAATACATTTTTGCAAAATTTTCCCATACAAACTTCAACGACCGATAGCGATCTTTCAACCTTAACCGATTTGGCTCGAAATTGACGAAGCTTTTTTTTTTAAATTTAATAACCTTAAGAAGGGGTTATCTCTTAAGATTTTTCAAAATTTTCAATTTTTCTGGTCAACCTAATGCAGACTTGTAGGGAAAGATTTTTTCTGCAGGAATAGAAAAAGTTTCATCAAAATCAAACAAAATACAAAAATAAAATTTCACTGAAAATCAAGAAGTTGTAAAGAATATACAAAAATAGAAATACAGTTTAGACTCGATTATCCGAAATTTTTTTCTAATTCTGTGACCTCAATTTTAGTAACATTTGAGTTTTTGATTGCCTTTTAGCATACCAAATACATTTTTTCAGTAATGTAACCCCGCCATTTTGGCCGCAATCTTGGATTTAAAAACTCTAAATCACTTTACAGCATGTTTGGGGTCATATTGAAGCTTAACAATCAAAAGCAAGACAACAAAAAAAAATTTTTTTAGTGATTCGAATAATTCGGATAATCGAATCTGGACTATATTACAAAAAAATGGAATTATGATTAAATAAGTTTGGAGTCCCAAAAATAATCACAAGTTCGAATTTTCTCACTCACAAATCTAATTAGAAAAAAAATCTTCGATTTTCACGTTTTAACCATCAGATATTGCTAATTCAAAGTTTTATTTCAATGTTGCTTTTATTTTTTTTATATCAAATGTTTTTTTTTTGTCCGCGTGGTTTATGGATGGTCCCTTAGCAAAACACATATTTGTAGAAAAAAAGTTAATAATAAAACCTTAGTTTTTTTACATAAGATTTCAAAACAGCTGCATATAGCTGTGTACTCCAGAAAATTTTGAAAATATTTGCATGCACCTAGAGAGTTTTATTTTTTTTTTTTTTGTTTTTGATAATAGGGTGTTTTTTTTGCAAATCAATTTTTAGTGACAAAAAATTAAATAAAAAATCACCAACATTTTTTTACCGTTTAACATTTTTTCCAGTGTAGTCCGTATCCATACCTACAACTTTGCCGAAGACACCAAATCGATTAAAAAATTCCTTCAAAAGATACAGATTTTTGAATTTTCATGCATCATTTTTGTATGCAATGCTGCCAAATTTGTATGGAAAATTATATGGACGAACTAATGATGCAAAATGGCTTTTTGGGCATACCGAAGGCACCAACAAAGTTTAGCCAGATAAAAAAATACAAAAAAATACTTAATGCTAATATTTTTTAATTAACTTGAAATTTGAAAAAAATACTATTTTATGCAATGTTTTGTGATACTTAGTGCCTGATGGATTTTAAACAAATCAATTAGACGGTCATCTAACGGTATTTCTTAAACTAATCCATCGATGTTCAGCTGTATATTACTGGTTTTATTTTCTTAATGTGAAAAAAAACTCGCGGCTATTAGTATTAATAACAATTGATAAATATCATACAGTGTTTATATTTTTCGTAATTTGTTCAGTATATTTACTTGATCTCAATATTCTCCTTACACTCTTTGTTTCTTTTTTTTTTTTGGTAGTTTGATATTGATTTTGTTAACGGTTATAAATGAATTTTATAAAATTGTATGAGCCATACGTAAGATGTTTTCACTCATATGTATAGAGAATGTTCAAATTAAATGGAACTTCAATTAGATCTACTCCCTACCACTAATAAATCATAGAAGCTTAGTTATTTGTTTTTGTACCACGGATGTGGTTTGCAATTCGCACAGTAAAATTTCTCGAAGTACGAACTCGGTAGTGTCTTCTTCTACGCCCTTCCTCAGAAAAGGATCCCACCCTTTGTAACTCTGCCCATGCAGAAATAGTACATTTCCTTATTGCCAAATCGTTTGCTGGTTTCGTTTCACTGCAGCAGTGCTGCTGTAGCAGAACTTGGATTAAGCTTGCCTTCCAACTTTCGTTGTAAACTTCAGCATAAATAATGAACACAACAGTGTGGGTTGCGGGATTGTCGTGGTCGTTGCTGTAACATAACCTGCAAAAGTCTGCTTCACACTTTCGCTGTAATGAAATTATAAATCATGTTGATTAGGTGCATGCTGTTTGGTGGTTGACTTGTGCTCTATCAATGGTTCTGTTTGGGCAAAACTTCAAGCTACATCCATAAAGATTAAAACAATCCACAAATCGGTTCATTAGTCTCGAAAATCTTGGCTATTAGTTTTCCCCCAACTTTTTTTCCAACCAACGTCGTCTCAAATCAGTGCTTTACTAAAGCCGCAAAAAGCCGGCAAGCTGGAGTCGCTTTCGACGGACAACTTTAATTTTCGTCGTGTCGCCAAGCTTCGTGGAACCCTTTGAAGTCGAAACCCGTCCCCCTGTGGGCACACACATAGCCGAAAGTTGAAAGCTGGCTCTTCCTCTTCTTCTTGACGGTTTTGTTTGCCTCTTCCCGAGCGTCGCCTTTCGTCGTCATTTGTAATATTTTGAGCTAGGGTTACCCGTTGGTTTGAATCTTCAAAAGTAGTTCTTCAAAATTCAAATTTACATTTTTGGTGTGAAGCAAAATCTGGTAACCCTAGTCCGCTCCAAACCACACAGAGCCATTGCAGCCATCAACTACAACAAGCCCTTGAGTCCTCGACGTGTATTACGAAAAGGAAAGGCTTGTGGCTTTGCGACTGATCCTTGGACGGCAAGAACTCGTCCTGGCCATAACTCCTACAACACCATAAGACACCGTCCCACCCCCTCCCCGCAGTTCTCCGACATTCTTTCTTGTAATATATTTTAAATATTTTCCTGATTTGAATACGTAATGTTCTGGGCTGTGCCGGGCTATCCTTCTCCTTATGTAGGGAGTGAAAGAGTTTTTCAAAGTAATACATCGTCATCACTTTCCCCTGGAGAAAAACGGCGAACGCTCCTCCGGTGGTTTATTGGCTTCCGAGAATCGCCCGAGAAAAGTGCATTCCCTTGAGGATACTTTTGGGGGAGGATACGTTAAAACTTTTGCATCGGATGGTGCTATTACTTTGCTGTTTTCAAGAAATAGCATTACACACAAGTTGAGCCGAATGTTTGTAGTACCGAACACCGAAGGACATGGTTTGAAAAGTAAAGTTCTAAGGAAACGACATTTTCCCTGGGATTTGTTGCTGTTGAGCTCGTGTCCTAATCGGTCTTTCTTGGTAAAATGGTTTTCAGGCTGGAGGTGGTGCCGGAAATTGGGCTCCGGATTTTCGGTAACGAGAACAAGACGTGAATTGCGGAGTTTTCTGCAAGGGACAAGACCGAGGTGGATTCAACGGAACTGTGCTGATTAGTGTGGATCATGGGTTTATAATTGGAACGGTAGACTTGTTATGAGAATTTTGCGAGCCAATGAATTTTCAATTATCTTTTCAGTTGAAATTACTAATGATTTAATGGCATCTCAATACATTTGAAACTCTGCAAATGTCTAAACTAAAAATACATAAAAATTCAAACACGTTTAGCAGTTTATTTAAAAACCTCTTCAACTAGCAAAACGCCATCCAAGAGCACTACCGGAAATAGTTTTGCCGGAACCTGGTGCATGTGCAACAGAGAGATGACACGAACCCACACTACACCACCCAATCTCCGGTCCAAACCGAAAGCTCTCGAGAGCCTGCATGGAAAACTGTCCTCCTGACAGGATACAAGTACGGAAAATACCCTACCAACCATAGAACGAGACAGCAAGAGAGAGGTTTACGGCACTTTGCAAAGCCGCAAACAATTCGGCGAGTAACGGTGCTGGTCCACATGTAATGCCCATGGCCAAGGGGGTGGAGGCACTGTCAACCGGAGAAGGTTCCCGAAAGCATCGCGCGCACACACACGATAGCTTTTCGAGGGGATGCTGTGTTGGGTGCACCCAAAATTGGGACACATCAAATAGCATCAAATGAACACAAAACACATTTCACATCAAACAACGGGATTTGGGGGCAGAGCTCTTTGATTAAAAGACTCTCTCTTTACGGGCTGCACTACGATGGCTAGACGATAGTCAAATGGCAAGACGCAAACACTCACATCGGCTTGACTGGGCTACGCTAGGGCACGCGTTTTTTTTCGACTGAATTAACTAAATTGACACCATTTTGTTTTATTAGACATGGTGTCGGATCAAAGGTCCAATAACCAAAATCCCTGACTATTCCCTGACCTCTCCAGACGATGAAAAATATAGTTTCAATTTTTAGGTTATTTTTTGAAGAAAAAAAACAGCAGGTATGCGTTCGATATTAAATAACAAAAAAAATCAACCAAAGTAAAATTTTCCGTTCATTGTGCTTTTGGTATGCCCGAAGAAGCCATTTTACATCATTAATTGGTACATATAATTTTTCATACAAATTTGGCAGCTGTCCATAAAAGAAATATAAATGAAAATTCAAAAATCTATACCTTTTGTAGGATTTTTTTGATCGATTCGGTGTCTTCGGCAAAGTTGTAGTAATGGATAAGGACTACACTGAGAAAAATAAAACACGGTATTTTTTGTGATTTTTAATTTCACTTTTTGTTACTAAAACTTGATTTGCAAAAAAAAACATTATTTTTATTTATTTTTTTGATATGTTTTAGGGGGCATCAATTGCCAACTATTCAAAAATTTAGAGAATGTGCAAAAAATTCGAGTTATGATTTTTTTAATCAATACTGATTTATTCAAAAAATCGAAATATCGGTCGCAACAAATTTTCAATTTAATTTTCGATGTTAAATCAAATTTGCAACTTAAGTGAAATTTTGATAGAGTGCACCGTTTTCAAGTTATAGCCATTTTGATGTAACTTTTTTGAAAATAGCCGCAGTTATTTTTTTTTTAATTAGTGCCGATGTTTTCCCACTCTTGAAAAAAAAAATTTTGAAAGGCTGAGAAAATTCAATATATTTTGCTTTTTTGAACTTTGTTGATATGACCCTTACTGCCCATGGTCGCACAAATGTCCCATATGCAGAAACAGCAAGCTGAGAAAAACGCATTTGAAGTTTGTCCCACACATAAGGCTACGTGTTAAGTTAAGATCACACGATTTTAAATCAAACTACATCATTAACACATAAGCGAAGAAAAGGCATATGGGACATTTATGCGATTAGGGGCAGCTTAGTTGCTGAGATATTGCTATGCAAAGGTTTAAAAACAGGAAAATTGATGTTTTCTAAGTCTCACCCAATGAAACATTCGTGAGATTTTCCAATCTATCCAAAGATCAGATCAGAAAATTTCACGAATGTTTCATATTTTAACATTGAAAATCCGACCTTTAGTTGCAGAGATTTTTTTACATCAGAAAATGAAGCTGACATTTTTTATTCTGGTTTCATTTTTAAGACATTGAAAATCGACAAATCTTTGGGTTTATGCCATTTAAATTTCATTTCAAGTTTTTTTTGTCTTTTTTAAATTTAAATTTTCATTGAAAAACGTTTACAAGTGATTTTAAACTATTTAAAATACATTTAACAGTGGTCCACATCACATAATTGTTTGTGTTGTTGTTAATGGGAAGGTGCAAATTTTAGCTTGGCTGAAAACTAGGGTGATTCACGATTAGGCTGTTTTCAAAAATCAAATATTTCAGGAATGTTTTTGGGATTTTTTGTTGTCTTCTAGCAAGTCGTAATCTGAGTCTTCTATGACCAATTTTATGGAAAGCATCTGATCAGTAATAATAAGTTTTCTTAACGTAACAATTCAGAGATAAATTTAAGAGAAAATTGATGTTCTGGGCACATTTAGAGCTCTGAAAAGCAAAGATTTTCGATTGAAAAATCAATTTAGGTTTAAGGGTTGAATGTTAAATCCATTCAAAGGCAAAAATTATACAATTTAGAACTTAAATTCGTATTCGAAAGGGGAGATCTAGCACAACAAAAGCTAAACAAATCTCAGGGGTATTTTTCTTTGAACTCAAGATATCTTCTATCTAATTTTAAAGGGAAAAGTGTAAATAATTACCCTAACGAAATTCTAAAATGGTTCAACTCTATTTTTTCCATGTTATTTTCGTCGCTGAATCTGAATCTGCCCTTAAAAATAGTCATATAAAAACTGATTTTTGAAGATTTGCTCAGATCTTTTTTCTAAATTTGGTCGTAAAAGGCGTAGATTGCGAAATAACTTTTGATGTCTTCGACAAAGTTGCTTGGATTGGCAAGCCCAACAACTTTCTATGATAAATTGAAACCTTCATTTTTTTAGTCAACCCTAACATTTGTTTTAAGGCCTTTCTTATGGTTAGGATTGATTTGTAAACGATGATATTTGTTCGAAAGAACGGAAAACTTTATGATATTTTCATTTTTAAACACTGAAAATCGAACGGAAATTTGGAGTTAGGCCATTAAAATTCTTTTTGTAAAATTTTAGGATGCCCCATTTTTCGTGATTGAAAAACGCAACTTTTGGTACCCAAACATGTATAGGTCATTTTTACCCGTTTTCGTCATTTTCCCGTTTTTGCGCGCGGCGCGTCGAAAACCCCAGTTTTTATGTTTAAAGAATCATATCTCCAAATCGTGTTAATGGATAATTTTGGATATGTTAAGTAAAATATTGCATGAATAAGGGAAACATATCTCGGGTGAGTTTTCAAAAAGCCGTAAGAGCCACCGTGACCTCCGACACTAATTTTCATTTTTCTCCAAATTGGGTCCTAAAATGAAGCTTAGATTGCTGATATTATTGTTCACAGCGGTAAGCTTATTTTTCTGAGTACAATGACCCTTTGTACGACCATAAAGGGCTTAAAATGGATTCTTAAATCAATTTTGAAAAATTAACCTCGCGGTCCTTCTTGACAGAAAAGCTCCTACTTGACAGGTCGTTCCAAGGGGACCATAGTTGATCCATCGAAAAAATGTTGTCTTGTCAAAAAAAAATTTTGCATTAAAATGAAAAAAGTGATCATAAATGGTTTTTAATCGTGTTTTTTACCGTTGTACATAAAAATTGGCATAGGGCTTTAGTACCCAATTGAAGCAAAATTTCATTTATCTTTAATGTAGAGCACTTGAAGGACGTGTAGATGAACAATCTCAAGCATTCTTGAAATTATTTTTTCGCAAGTAGGTCGAGTACCGTTGCAAAAAGGACTTTGTTTACCAATGGCTCTTACGGCATATTCTATTAACTAATGGGGAGAAAGCTCAAAAACTTGCTCAGCAGTTTGAGAGTGCTCATAATTTCAACTTGAATGTTATGAGTCCTATTGAAGATCAAGTTTCAATAGAATTTCAGAATATTGTTGAACAAGAATTTTCATCAGATGAAGTTTTTAATACGGATCTGAATGAAATAAAATCTATTATCAAAAAATTTAAAAATATGAAAGCCCCTGGTGAGGATGGCATTTTTTACATTTTAATTAAAAAATTACCAGAAGCAACTTTAAGTAGCTTGGTCAAAATTTTCAACAAATGTTTTGATTTGGCATATTTTCCCAGTAGTTGGAAAAATGCCAAAGTAATTCCGATTTTGAAACCGGATAAAAATCCTGCTGAAGCCTCAAGCTATCGGCCCATTAGTTTGCTTTCATCTATTAGTAAATTATTCGAAAGAATAATTCTTAATAGAATGATGGCGCACATTAATGAAAATTCAATTTTCGCTGATGAGCAGTTTGGGTTTCGCCTTGGGCATTCAACTACTCATCAGTTGTTGAGAGTTTCAAATTTAATTCGAAGCAACAAATCTGAGGGCTATTCTACTGGCGCTGCTCTTCTAGACATAGAAAAAGCATTTGACAGTGTTTGGCATAAAGGTTTGATTGCGAAATTGAAAAGGTTTAATTTTCTGATTTATATCGTGAAAATTATTCAAAATTATTTGACGGATCGTACTCTGCAGGTATGTTATCAGAATAGCAAATCTGATCAACTACCTGTACGTGCTGGCGTCCCTCAAGGAAGCATTTTGGGTCCAATTTTATACAATATTTTTACTTCTGACTTGCCTGATTTGCCCCCAGGATGTCAGAAATCACTTTTTGCTGATGACACAAGCATCTCCGCCAAAGGCAGAAGCCTTCGTGTCATCACAAGAAGATTACAAAAAAGCTTGGATATTTTCAATTCTTATTTGAAAGAATGGAAAATTACTCCAAATGCTGCAAAAACTCAACTTATTATTTTCCCTCACAAACCAAGGGCTGATTTTCTTAAACCAAAAAGTCATCACATTATAAAGATGAATGAGGTAAATTTAAAGTGGGAGGATCAAGTGAAATATCTTGGACTTGGTTTTGACAAAAACCTTACTTACAAGGATCACATTGAAAGTATCCAGGTTAAATGTAACAAATATATTAAATGTTTGTATCCACTTATAAACAGGAATTCTAGACTTTGTCTCAAGAATAAACTGTTAATTTATAAACAAATTTTCAGACCTGCCATGCTTTATGCTGTGCCGATCTGGACAAGCTGTTGCTTAACCAGGAAGAAAAAACTTCAGAGGATTCAGAACAAAATTCTGAAAATGATTTTGAAACTTCCTCCCTGGTTCAGTACCAGTGATCTTCATCAATTAGCCGAAGTTGACACTTTGGATATTATGTCCAATAAGATAATTGATGCATTTCGACAAAAATCATTGCAGTCGTCAGCTGCATTGATCCGCTCTTTATATAGTTTATAAGTTAGTTTTTAGGTATCCCTTTTCCCTTTTGTACATGTAGGACCTCCTACATTTGAAATCACTGAATAGCGAAAGCTACAATATTTCATGAATAAATGAAAGTTGCTAGTATTTAAAATTGAGGTGAAAAGTCATCGTTTGTGATTGGACACTCAATAATATTTTAACTGAATGAATGTACATGGAAAAGAAATTTGAGAAATAAATATAAATTAAAAAAAAAAAAAAATGGCTCTTACGGCTTTTTGAAAACTAAACCGAGATATTTGCAGATATGAGCTCTTTGGTCCCGAGACCTTCAAATAAGCAAATGAAATTTTCATAGGATCTTTTCAAATATTCAGCTAGCTTTTTCGAACCTCCACATATTTTTCCTTAAACACCCAACTAATAACCTTTCTTTTGAAATGTGGCGCTCTGAAATCGGCTCAGCCGCTCCGGAGATATGCTTTTTTGAAAAATGTGCTTTTGCGAAAATCGACGAAAAAATCATTTTTTTGATCACCTTATTTTGGATAGGAGCACCCAAATCGTCAAACAAAAAAATACGGGTCTAATTATTTGGGTCAAAGAACCTCCACTCCAAATTTGAGCCAAATCGGAGCACTTTTGATTTGCAGACTTCCTGTTGACGTGGAATGGCTGTATAAACCTATCAGCCATAGTAAGAAATATTGATGTTCTTGAAGATTTGCGAATTCATTGAATCATATTCCATCAATTTCAAAAGATGTCATTGTTTACATAGGAGTGCATACAAACATCTGCACTATTATTAGTTATTTAGATATTGACATTTAATGATCATCTAAGACTTGGTAGTCACATTCGATAGCAAGCTACTTTAGTTTGGGTGTCCATTTGGCTTACCACCCACCGCCAGAACCTGTGCTAAAAGCTCATTCGTCGGACGCTAACACGTACCGTACCAAGGGAGATGACAGCGGGCTCAACCGGAACGGCTTCTCTGGAGCACCCTTTAATTTTTCAAGTACGTGTGTAACGTGCGAATGACGCAAGCTAGCACACATGCTTTAGGGGGTTCGGATCCGTATTCGCCGTGAAGATTGAAATATTTTATTGTCGGTGCTTTTCAATAGACCAAAAAGGGTGTCAGAATCGGACCATAAAAAGTTATCAGAAAAGATTCGCCATTAGTCCGGACAGCTCCCCTATGGCACGTCCTTCAGCCCACGCAAGAGTGCCAGCTTCCGTGCTCGATAATGATGATGACAAAACGGACCTCTTCTAGGCTACAGCTGGAGAGTTGAGCTGGGGAAGCCGCCTCGATGATAATAACAGTCTTCATTTCGTGTGCGTGTTGTTCAAATCTTAATTCCACTGTGGAGACCTTTAAATAAGTACGACGACGAGTCCCCAAATCTACCACGTTGATTGCGAACAAACAAACACATGCTAGCCTCTCGTGTATGTGAGAAGGTCAGGCAGATATGTACTATCGTTTGTCCTAACTCTGCGGCGTTGTAGGATTTAGCCTGACATTGTGAAGAGAAGGGTTAGATTTTTGCATACGGATGCATTGTTCGGGAGATTCGCAGCTAAATGTTTTAAATAGATAAATCATGTATCAGCCTAACGGTTCAGGACACACTAAACAGCATAGAAAATGGGACAAATTGATACCTCCCCGATTCGAATGTAGAACACAAATCTCGTATTCATGTCCGGTCTGACACGCACAAAAGCCCATGCCGGACCTTCCCCCCAACGTATCCGGGAAGATTAATTATTTTAAAGCGTAGGGTTACTCTGAAGGTCAGCTGAGACACATCTGGTACCCGTCCAAACGGATGTAACACGGGATGATAAATGACGACCCACATCAGCTTTGGTTCACTTTTTATTGAGGAATAGCATTATGTCGTAGCACGTTCAGGACAGATCACAGCACTAGGTACAAGGTCTCAGTAGTCGGAAATGGAAGCTCAAAGACTCACATTAGGGTGACGCTTAGTTGTACTTCTTCAGCTTGCTGTAGCTGTAACCATGGCCGTATCCGCCGCCGATACCTCCCTCGATAGCGTGTCCGATGTTCTTGACCTTGGCCTCGAAACCGTTCTTGCTATCGGCGTAGTACTCCACGATACGCTGGGTTCCATCGGCCTCATCCAAGGTGTACGCTCCCTTGACAACATCTCCATCACGCATCTCCCACTGGCTCTTTTGATCTCCGGTGTGGATATCCTTTACTCCGTACTCGAACTTGTACTTGGGATAGCTGTAGTAGTCCAGGCCGCTCTCCTCCTTGTAGCCTCCCTAAAAATTACGAGGTAGCCGCTGTAGATCGACGCTAATCCCACCATTTATACCAACTAACTCACCTGACTTCCTCCGAATCCTCCGCCAATACCACCTCCGATACCGATTCCTCCCCCGATACCTCCCTCCATGCCACCGTAGTACTTGTACGGGATGTGCTTGACCTCATTGACGTATCCGTGGTGCTCGTACGCCAGCGCAACTCCCAACAGGGCAACTACTGCTACAAATCGGAACATTTCAACTGCTTCAACTAGAATCAAACGACTGCTTCCGCGTGTGGTTTTGTGGTCAGAACCTGCCAACTGCTACTGATGTCCAGCTGTACCTAGAACGGTCCTTTTTATACACCCCACCCCCTTCTAATGAGTCCGCGTTGGACGCCCTCTTCCGGAAGGGTGGTGGCGTGCCGAAGGTCATAACCACACATTTTCACCCGGCCCCGTTCCGGTCATCATCAACTATTGATGGGTGCGCGCTAGACCGCAGCGGCAGCAGCAGCGGCCACTTGTGCAAGTGCAATCAATCGATTGGTTTTCGCGGGCTCTTCTGCGGCGGTGGCTGCTCATTAAAAATTCATAAGGGCTAGGCGCGATGCACACGATTCGTTTTGGGAAAGTTCTGCGTTCGGTACGTGCGCGTGTAACTGCATTATGCAAGGTCTATAAATGGGTTCATTTTTTGGGGGGATTCTAAATTAAGTTCTAGGAGTTTCAAAACAAGAGACAAACACCTCACCTTTTAAATGAAACAATTTTTTGATAAGATCATATTTTTTGGAGAAAAAGGTAAAAAGACACTCTCTCTCACACATATTTGTGACGAGTAGGGAACTGAAAGGGGATAGGAAACATACGAGAAATGTCTGTCGTAGATGGATAGGCCGACATACCGACACGACGATGAGACGGATGAAGCTTCAGAACACAAGTGGATTGCAAACACTAGAAAAATCTAATCAAAAGCGGAAGCTTCTTCTGCACATAATAGTCGTTGAACGTAGTCTTGTGTTATCATATGTTTAAATCTCTAAATTTTATTTTTCTGTTTTTGAGTTTTCTGTCCAATAAACCAAACTTCAACTCGTCAAACATTTAATATCCAAAACTTCCGCAATTTCATCAAACTTCAAAACTTTCCAGCATCCCTCCGATCACAATCCCAGCACGTGGAAAGGGCCAACCCGGAAGGGGTCACGTTCCGTGGCATTTGACCTTCGCGCGCGCAAGCGTGTCTCACGCAGCAGCCATGCTTTCGGAAGGGTTCCACACAAATTGCATCCCGCTCCCCCTGCTCTGGAGCTGTCACTGTCAGTTAAGTCCAAGTGACGCCGACTTTTTTTTCGTTGGAATTTCAACAATTCCACTGCACCCTGTCCAAAGGGTTATTTTCAACCTTTTTTTTCTGTTTCTCTGTCGACTAGGACGTCCTGTGACGACATCCAAACCCGGATAATCCACCTTTTTGGCGTACTGGTGCAGCACAATGCTCTCCACCAGACACCAGTTGGAACAGGCCAAAAGGGTAAAAGGGGGTATTCCGAGACAGCGTTTCTTTCGGAAGTGTAATGGCAGTGGCGTATGATTGCTAAGTTTAACACTTTCAAATTGAAAATGTTTATCCGAGGTCCGAATCAGGATTTTTTAATCATAGGAATAGATCCAAAATAATAGTGAAAAAGAAGATTTTTTCAACACGAGTCGTACGAGGTTCACCGAGTTGGATAAATACGACGAGTGATGAAAAAATCAAGTTTTACAACGAGTTCCCTGCAACGTCTTAGCCAATTCTGAAAACACTATTTGAACAGAATTGTAGGACAAATTTCCATGCGTTGAGTCAATAAATCGTTTAAAATAAAAAAAAATATTGAAAAGTATAACTTTTCCAAACAAGTGCTGAAAAATTCAACTTTTCAGCATCCATTTTGGTGCAGGAAAATAGAACTTTTCGGCATTTGTTTTGGAATGGGTTGCTGTTCAATTCTGTTGTTTTTGGTACAGAAAAGTAGGCTGTTTCGTTATTCAAGAATGACAGGAAATGTATGTAGTTTCACGACGGAGTTGCAAAAATATTTTTTTGCTTTAATTTTTTATTCTAAAAAAATAAACGATGCACTTTATCGAGAAATTAATGAAGTTGTTTCAGACCGAAAATGAGCAGTTCTCTCAGGTTTCGGTCATTTTTTTGTATTTTTTAATCCGGCTGAAACTTTTTTGGTGCCCTCGGTATGCCCAAAGAAGACATTTTGCATCATTAGTTTGTCCATATAATTTTCCATACAAATTTGGCAGCTGTCCATACAAAAATGATTTATGAAATTTCAAAAAACTGTATTTTTTAAGGAATTTTTTGATCGATTTGGCAAAGTGCTAGGTATGGATATGGAATACACTGAAAAAAAATTATACGAGTTAAAAATTTTTTGGTGATTTTTAATTTCACTTTTTGGCAAAAAACACTATTTTTAATTTTTTTTATATGTTTTAGAGGACATAAAATGCCAACTTTTCAGAAATTTCCAGGTTGTGCAAAAAATCTTTGACCAAGGTCTATTTTTTTTTTTTTTGGAGGGTGATCTAACCGCACAACCTCTAAACTGGGCCCTCGTCCTGTCACGTCCGTCGGTAGTCTTGTCGTACATTACAACTAGAACCAGATCTGCCAAAGAATTAGTACACTTCGACCAAACAAACACTGACGCTGTATGGATCTGACTCTAGAATAAATGCACAGTTGTGTGTTATTTATAAGTCCAAAAGTCCAAATATTCATTTCCGGATAACTACCTAACTTGAATTGAATTCAAGATTTAAAGTAACATATCCGAAAGCTACTCTTATCTCAAATCCCCGACATTTTAATTAATAGCCAAAAAATCTAGAAAGTTTCTTTTCAAACCTGTCTGGCTTCTTAAAAAAAAATAGATTAACATTTCATATTTTACAAGTCGTGAATTGAAAAAGAGACGACCATTTAATCGTCAGAATTCCAGTAGATCCTCGATTCGCAACAATGGTCGATACATTCATAATCCGACAGTCGTTACACAGAAAAAAAATCATGGTAATATTACATTTGGGAAGGGGTACATCTTTTATGTCAGAAAAAAGGTGTAATTTTACCTCTGAAAATGTGTAATTTTACCACTTTTCTGGTGTAATGTCACTTTTTCAGTCTAAATTGAGGTAAAATTACATCATAAAAGAGGTAATATTCAACCTTCCAAAATTAAAGCTTCCAAATTTACATTATTTTTTTCTGTGTAGTTCAACAGATCAACGAATTTAGTCCGATATCATTTCACTATTGATTGATCGAGACTCTATGAAAATTTTGACAAATCAGAATGGTTTTTATGCTACTTGAATGAAAATCACCGATTCCGATAGGATTACTAAATTCACTATTACTAATTTTGTCCCTAAATAACTAAATGCAAAGTATAAAAAGTTGATTTTTTTAGTTAAAATCCTAAATTCTACAAAAACTGAATTTTTCAAAACCTGCATCCTAACCTGACACCCACATTAAGATAGGGAAAAATCACATATGTAGTTTTGGTTCATTGTACAAATGTGATATTTCCACTATCGGAGAACCTCCTTGTCTCGATGACAGCTTACCGGTCATCGATTAAGCCCTGAGACTGCGTCAAAGTGGGTTCTCGTAGCATGAAGTGGTGTCCATGTGTAAAAATGGAAGCTTCAGCAATATACTGAAAACTTCGATTTTAATTCCACATCGGATCAAATCATACTCCGTGCCAAATAAGCATCAAACCTATGATACTCATTATGACAAAGCCCAGGGCTTTGACCGAGGTCTGAATTTTTGAATCAATACTGATTTTTTCGAAAAATCGAATAATTGGTCGCAAAAATTTTTCAACTTCTTTTTTCGATGTAAAATCAAATTTGCAATCAAAAAATACTCTAGTGAAATTTTCATAAAGTGCACCGTTTTCAAGTTAAATCCATTTTGAGGTAACTTTTTTCAAAATAATCGCAGTTATTCTTTTTTTTAAAATTAGTGCTCATGTTTTCCCACTTTAAAAAAATATTTTTGGAAAGCTGACAAAATTCTCTATGTTTTGCTTTTTTGAACTTTGCTGATACGACCCTTAGTTGCTGAGATATTGCCATGCAATGGTTTAAAAACAGGAAAATTGATGTTTTCTGAGTCTCACCCAAACAACCCAGTATTTTCTAATGTCAATATCTCAGCAACTAATGTTCTGATTTACAATGTTAGAATATGAAACATCCGTGAAATTTTCCGATTTTTTCGAAAACAATAGCTTAAAATTTTTAAATCAAAACTAACATTTCAAAAAGGTCAAACATTCAATATTACGCCCTTTTGAAATGTTAGTTAGTGTTGTGAAATGTTTATAAATAAAATAAAATCAAGGCTAACATTTCAAAAGGGCGTAATATTGAATGTTTGACCCTTTTGTAATGTTAGTCTTGATTTAAAAAAAATTAAAATATTTTTTTCGAAAAAATCGGAAAATTTCAAGGATGTTAGGAAATGGTGGATTGTTTGGGTGAGACTTAGAAAACATCAATTTTTATGTTTCTAAACCTTTGCATGGCAATATCTCAGCAACTAAGGGTCGTATCAAAAATATTTTTTTCCAGAAGTGGGCAAACATGTGCACTAATTTAAAAAAATGAAAAACTGCGACTATTTTCAATAAAGTTACCTTAAAATGGCTACAAATTGAAAACGGTGCATTTTAGGAAAATTTCACTAGAGTACCATTGATTGCAAATTTGTTTTTTGCAATTCCGTCGTGAAACTACTTACTTTTCCTGTCATTCTTGAACGACGAAATAGCCTACTTTTCGGTACCAAAAATAACAGAATCGAATAGCAACACTTTTCAAAATAAATGCTGAAAAGTTCTACTTTTCAGCACTCAAAAGGGTGCTGAAAAGTTGAACTTTTCAGCACTTGTTTTAAAAAGTAACACTTTTCAATTTTTTTTTATTTAAACGATTTATTGACAAAATACATGAAAATTTGACATAAAATTTCACTCAGTGTGTGTTTTTTGGAATTGCAAAAAATGTTGTATAGAACTCGTTGCAAAACTTGATTTTTTCAGCACTCTTCGTATTTATCCAACTCGGTGAACCTCGTTGGATAAATGTACGACTCGTGCTGAAAAAATCCTCTTTTTGCAACTTGTTGCATAAACTACTATTTTATACCATATTTTTCATGATAATTTGATATTATAATGCTATAATAATGAAATATAATATGCTTAACATTATGCATAACATTTCTTTATAAAAAAAAATGCATTTTGATAAAATTAACTGCAATTCGAAATCAAAGACTTATTTCCGAATCTTATAAGAAAACATGGGTTTTACACAAACAAAAATTTATCCAGCGTCTCATGGCGTTGACGTCATGGCTCTTTCGAAATAGAATCAATTAATTCAGAGGTGCTCAAAGTTTTTAAATGGCGGGCCAAATTTGAAGCTCACATGAGGTTGCGGGCCAAATGAGAAAAATTTAAAAAAAATATCAATCTATAAAACTTAAAAATGATCTATCCGTTGAAGTGTTTTTTTTTTCATATCAGGAATTTTTGTAACATTTTCGTCAAAAATTCAAATATTTTTGTACAAAAAGCTTTCAAACGATTGTTTCAATTTTATTAAAATCAGAAAATCAAAAAAAAAAAAATAGCAACACAAATAATATTCATCTGCTTTTTATTGAAACTTTCATGCCTCTACAATCATTATTTTTTTTTATTTTTTTTTTTATTTTTTTTATGGATTACACTAACTTTGTTAAAGTACGTAAACTTGTTTTTTTTTAAATAATGTGCAACTGTAATGATAAATCGTTGCCTAAGGATTTTCCAAAAAATAATTCTCAAATTTTCAATAAATTTAACTCTGCCTTTATCAGATATTAGGTATTCAGAATCGTAGCCCACACTTTATCACAAGATGGAAGGTTCTAAGTGCAAAATCAGTTTGAGTCCCAGATATGTAAAAAATCGTACGCAATATTGTTTAATTATTATATAAGTTTATTTTAACTATGTTCACAGTTTTCTGCTTTTATAAATTCCAATGTAACTCATTTCCAAAAATGTTTGATGAAAATTTGGACAAAATTTACTCTTTTCAATCACATTTAGTGTTACCAACATTTTTTTTTTAATAAGATTGATTTTTCAATATAATATTTTTTTTATATAATCGGGATCAAAGTATGGAAAAATTATTAGTTCTATACTAACAAAAACAAAAAAGGTTCATAAATAAAAAGCATAAATGTAATCAATTTTTTTAGGAATTATTAAATTACTAGCAGATGCGTCAAAGGGCCAATCAACATCTTCATTCAAAATGGGTCCGCGGGCCACAAAAAATCACCTCGCGGGCCACGTTTGGCCCGCGGGCCATGCTTTGGTCAACCCTGAATTAATTGCGTTGCTTGCAAAAATTCCTCATACCGAACATACCAAAATTGTAAGAATTGATATTTTTTCTCCACCAAAATTTTCAAAAAATATTTCTGAATGTTACATCATAATTAACACACTTGCACGTCATTTTACGTTTAAATATAAATGCAACTTGATGTAAATTTGCAACAAATTATACGTAAAAGCATGATTTTACGTGTGATTCAACCGTCTAGTCGAATCTCAAGTTTACAATAACTGAGTTTCCTTGTGATTCATCTTTTCCGTGTCGAGTAAATTCACACTTTTTTCCTGTTGTACTTAATAACTTCTGAATCAAATTCTCCAACGAATATTGAGGTTCTAAAAATTTCTTTTAAAAAAAGTTCCCGAAATTATCTTGAATTGCAGAATCCAATTTGCTTTTAAAGACAATATTGGATTTTTTCAACGCCACTGCGTCGGCTGCACTCGCCCCAAAACCACGAACAGTGTTATCCCCAACACTTGGCAGCCCGATCCGCAGCGATATCTCGCCGGGGCAAAAGTTAGAAGTGGTTCTCAACATTCTTGCACACAATTTGCTGCTCAACTAGTTGGAAGTAATTTCTGCACACTTTCACCCTGGTGTGCGGCGCTCCGAAAGGGACAGGGCCCAGGCACTCTGGCAACTCCACTGCTGGAAAAAAAATAGCAAGGAAGAGTTTTTTTTCGTGTTGTCCGGATTGAGGATCCAATTCTCAAAGTATCCCCAGGATTTCTGGACCATGCTTTTCTTTGTCAAGATTCAAGGGTCAGAAAGCCAAAACTTATCAATAAAATCTCAATAAAATACCATGTTACGAATCAGTGACGACATTCTCATCACTGGTGTTCGGAAAGGATCACGCAGATCTACGATCCGGACGTGGAGCCAAAGCAAAACCAAAGCCCTCTGCTTTCATAAATGAATATTTGCCGAACAATTGTGTGTGTGTGTTTTATGACGAGTGTGTTTGCTCAACGAGAAAGACAAGCGGCACCGCACCTTTCGGTCGAATTGTTTTCCATTGCCACTTCGCTACTGCTCTTCTAAACTGCTCGACTAGAAGCTTTTTGAGGTTATGTTCATTCATTGGCGGGCTTGTTGGGCTTGCGAGGGTGGCGCCGGCGGTGTGGAGCTTTCAGTTCGGTTGTTTGATTATAAAACCTTCATGTTGCCACCCTATTAGGCTACTGAACCTCCTCCTGATGGGCTGGTAGTGTTGTGATAAAGCTATAATTGAAACGTCATGAGTGCGCCGCCACTAACTATAGGATGCGAGGTGTGAATCTGATGAAATATTTAAAGCTCAAAACGGTGGAATAATTTAACAGCTGGCTGTTTGCACTTGGAAATATTTACATGGTTGTGCACTGGTTATGTGGTCTACGTGTCAACGCCAGTTAAATGCTCATGAGTGTCCTATGTGATGGGTGGCCCTTGATCTAAATTGCATCAGTAATTATGGAAATCGCGGATTAATTATGCCATCATAGCGGAAGGGGATACCACATTACGTAAATAAATAGGCTTTTTTGTCACGCGATACGTAAACCGTTTAATGTAATGGCATAGCGACACCAGATTAGAGCATCACAATTTCAATTGATTGAACAAAATAGTCAGTTAAGTTAGATTTTTTTCATTATTCAATTGATCGAGACTTTATGCAAATATTTACATAACAAAATGCTTAGAATTTCATATTAACAAAAATCTCCGATAAATTATCCCTAAAAACTTGAATACAAATAAACCTATTAATTGCCAAACTATGTGAGGGCCTTTCTTATGACCAAAGATGCCATTTAGTGTCATTGGTTCACCCACACAAGGGTCCATATAATTTTCGCAGCTGAGCAATTCTCTGAGATTTCAGTCATTCGATTTTTTCTGTATTTTTTAATCCGGCTGAAACTTTTTTGGTGCCTTCGGTATGCCCAAAGAAGCCATTTTGCATTATTAGTTTGTCCATATAATTTTCCCGCCGTCCCGCCCGTGTGGATCAATCGGACCGCGCACTGGACTCACAATCCAGAGGTCGCAGGTTCGAATCCCGCGGCGGGCGCTCTAAAATTCTTTGTGTAAATATGGGTATTCGGCGCCGTCGCTCCGTGCCATACTTTCATACACTTAGGAGCCCGGGGCGGCGAAGTCCTTGTAGACAGCTATAAAATCAACTTCGTTTTATATAATTTTTCATAAAAATTTGGCAGCTGTCCATACAAAAATGATGCATGAAAATTCAAAAATCTGTATCTTTTAAAGGAATTTTTTGATCGATTTGGTGTCTTCGGCAAAGTTGTAGGTATGGATATGAACTACACTGAAAAAAAATGATACACGGTAAAGAAATGAGATTTTTTATTTAACTTGTTTTTGTCATTAAAACTTGATTTGCAAAAAATCACTATTTTTATTCTTTTTTTATTTTTTGATACGCCAAAAAAAAAAAAAAAAAAAAAAAAAAAAAAAAAAAAAAAAAAAAAAAAAAAAAAAAAAAAAAAAAAATGCCAACTTTTCAGAAATTTCCAGGATGCGCAAAAAATCTTTGACCGAGTTATGATTTTTTGAACCAATACAATTTTTTTTCAAAAAAATCGAAATATTGGTCGAAATTTTTTTTCATTTTCATTTTCGATGTAAAATTGAATTTGCAATCAAAAAGTACTGTAGTGTAATTTTGATAAAGTGCACCGTTTTCAAGTTATAGCCATTTTTATGTAACTTTTTTCAAAAAAGTCGCAGTTATTGATTTCTTAAAAAAAAAGTGCCCATGTTTGCTCAGCTTTGCAAAAAATATTTTTGAAAAGCTGAGAAAATTCTCTATATTTTGCTATTTCGGACTTTGTTGATACGACCCTTAGTTGCTGAGGTATTGCCATGCAAATTGATGTTTTCTAAGTCTCACCCAAACAACCCACTTTTTTCTTATGTCGATATCTCAGTAACTAATGGTCAGATTTAGAATGTTAAAATATGAAACATTCATGAAATTTTCCGATCTGTTCGAAAAAAATATTTTTAATAATTTTAAATCAAGACTAACATTTCAAAAACACCAAACATTCAATATTACGCCCTTTTGATATGTTAGTAAATATTGATTAGGACTATTCAAAAGAAAAAAATGGCACAAAGAAAAAAATATTAAAAATTGGACTGGTTCATTTTATTTATTATTTTTCGATATGTTTAAGGGTAAAATAAAGCCACTTCTAAAGCCATAGAGAATTAAGGACAACATTTTGGAACAAATTAAGACTTTTGGAAAAAAAAAATGTTCAAAAAAACCGTACTCGATCGCTTTAAACAAAAAAATTCTTGAAGATTGGGAAATTTCACAAATTTAAAGCTAAAAAAAGCAAGGCAATCCACTTTAACGACCCCCGGGTCTTTTGTGGACTCTGTTGCAAGTTTCTGCTCATTTCTAGGCGTCCGAAGGTTATGTGTGGTGAGTCACCCAAAACCTATTTTACGCAAATGGACCGACGTTTTACTTCCCCATCCGATAGAAGGCCAGGAGGATAAGGCGGCAATCGAACCAGCGCCCCATTGCAACTTAGGGATCGGCAGCCGAAGCCGCTAACCACCGCGCCTCGAGGCCGAGGCGAAATTTTAAGCTACTTTTTGCAACTAAATGTCCAAATTTGAAAGAACAGAAACGAAAATTAAAAAAAAGTTTTCCAGTTAACTCGAAATGGACAAAAATTTGCAGTTTAATTTAAATAAAAATACATCAAAAAGCTTCACATTTAGAATGATACAATTTATCAAAACAAATTTTAGTGTACTTTAAACTTCTAATGCCCAATTTATTTTCGATTTTTTAAATTTGTCTTCTTTATTATGATTAGCTTATGTTTGTTTTTGATGGTATTTTTCTTATCTTACCATTTCCTATCATTATCTTTTGTCTATTTCGTTTTTCAATGTTTTTAGAGCCACTTTTTCAATTTTATGTATGTTTTTCACATTTTGTTACTATACAATGATACCATTACAATTTAAATTGTAATAAAATGGGACAGTACACAAATTACTGCAAACTTGTTTTTACAAATAATATAGAAAATTTTAGTGGAAACATAGCCAAAGGTGACCCCAGAAAAAATTACATTTTTAAAAACATTGTCAAAGTCACATTAAACAAGTCCCACATCCAACCCTAAAATTTTCTGAAATTTTAAGAGTAAGCATTGGCAAGACTTCTTAAAAAGCAGAAATTGGTTAAAAAAAATGATTTTTTACGAATTTTTAGGGACGGGATTGGGTTGTAGAGGGTTAAAAAAATTGGAAAATTCGATCTTGCAATAAAATTGTAGTGATATTGTTTTTCGGCTGCATCCCTATTTTTGCATTTTTTTTTTTTTTTGAAAAGGTCACTTTTGAAAATTTCAAGAGATTCTTACTTGGATAGTCAATTATTTATGAAACTGTTTCCAGGATCACAACTGTAATTTTGCCTTAAGCAATTTATGATAACCTTGGCATCAAACTTTGTAAATAAGAAACTTATCAACTTTTTCTATAAACGACTATTTTAAAGGAGCAATTCTCTACGAAATCGGACTTTTTTTCAGAATTTTAATTTTTGTATTTTTTAATCCGACTGAAACTTTTTTGGTGCCTTCGGAATGCCCAAAGAAGCCATTTTGCATCATTAGTTTGTCCATATAATTTTCCATACAAATTTGGCAGCTGTCCATACAAAAATGATGTATGAAAATTCAAAAATCTGTATCTTTTGAAGGAATTTTTTGATCGATTTGGTGTCTTGGGCAAAGTTGTAGGTATGGAAATGGACTACACTGGAAAAAAAAGATACACGGTAAAATTTTTTTTGGTGATTTTTTATTTAACTTTTTGTCACTAAAACTTGATTTGCAAAACACACTATTTTTATTTTTTGATAAGTTTTAGAGGACATAAAATGCCAACTTTTCAGAAATTTCCAGGTTGTGCAAAAAATCTAGAGCGTCCAATTTCCCGGGGTTACAAAATTCCCGGGAAACGGGAAATTTTCAACAAATTTCCCGGGAAATCCCGGGAATTTCCGGGAAATTTGAAATTTAACGAAAATTGTTCTAATCCTGTGTCTGATAAATCTTTTGCAACGAAATTGTATAGAATAGCAAGTTTAATGGCAAAAATGAGTGTGAGGATCAATTAATGGCTTGACTGCTTGTAAAAAATCATGCAACTTTGAGAAAATATATAAACTTTCTAATTTTTAAATCTTTCAAATCTTCCCAAATGAAGGAAAATATTATTAGTATTTTTGTTGAGAAGGATTTTTTTAAATCAAAGTGTTTGGATAGCTTAAATCGTTGCTCCACAACCGTTAAATTGCTTTTAAATTTGTCTCCATAAAATAAAAATAAAAAAATTAAAAAAAATCAACTTGTGAATAAATAAATAATCATTGAATTAACCTTAAAAACCTAATTTCTATTGATTTTTAACTTGAAACACTATTACATGAAATCACAACTCAAAGTTTTCAAATATTTGGAGCGAGTTTTTGAAATATAGTTGCATTCTTTGGGTAAATTTCATATGATATGAAGTTGTTTTTTAATGGTTTTTCATGGTTTTATGATATGATTTTAGTTATATGGTATTCAGCCTAATAAATTAATTAGATTAAAAAAGTTTTGAGTATTTAAAAGTGGTTGAAATTCAACGATATTTTTTCATATGTAACCCTCTTACGCCCTTGGTAGCTCACGTGCTTCATGAGTTTATAACTTCAATCTGTAATTTCTCGAATACTTAGAAACAAATTCTTCTCACACAAACCTTTTTTAAAAAATTAATTATATCAGTTCAATTTCCATCCAACATGTTCAAGATAAAAAAAAAAGTCAAAAAAAAAATGTTGGCCGGAAGATGTAAATATCTTATTTTCAAATGATATTACAAAAAACCATTAAAAAAGGTTGTCAAAAATAAAATAGTTTATATTCATTCCATAACAGCGTAAGTTTTGTGGTCCAACATATAAGCAAACAATATTCCTAGTGGTGAATGCTTCAGAAATAAATATTATCTGAATTAAACCTTGACATGAAATTTACAGACAAGCTGATTAGTTCAATATGAACAGTAGATGAAAATAAATAAAATCAAATCAGGTTCTCCAATTATTATTTTTTTTTTTTTTTTTTGTATAATTTCAAAACATTGGTGCCAAAAAGGTAGGAAAATGTATACTTCTGCTTGTATTTCGGGAATTCCCGGGAAATTTACAAATTTCCCGGGAAACGGGAAATATTTTTTTCCGGGAATTCCCGGGAAATTTTTTCCCGGGACGGGAAATTGGACGCTCTCAAAAAATCTTTGACCGAGTTATGAATTTTTTAATCAATACTGATTTTTTCAAAAAATCGAAATATCGGCCGCAAAAATTTTTCAACTTCATTTTTCGATGTAAAAACAAATTTGCAATCGAAAAGTACTTTAGTGAAATTTTGATCAAGTGCACCGCTTTCAAGTTAAAGCCATTTTTAAGTAACTTTTTTGAAAACAGTCGCAGTTTTTCATAATTTTAAATTAGCGCACATGTTTGGTTAGTTGGGTGGTGACGCGCGGTTAATTATGTGGCATTGTGTGTGAAAAAAAAGAATTTTATTTCGTGTTTCATCCTGATTGGCTTGCCCACAAGCAGAAAAAAATCAGTTCAATTTGTTGGGAGGTGACGCGCGGTCAATTATGTGGCATTGTGTGTGAAAAGAAAAGAATTTTATTTCGTGTTTCATCCTGATTGGCTTGCTCAAGTCCTTCCTACATCATCGTTGATCGGGAGGCACGACGTCGTGTGAATTGTTGCATTGAAATAAGTTTAAGTATTACTGTAAATGACTGTAAAAAGTCCTTCCTATATCATCAATGTCGTCTGGGTAATCGTGATGATAAATTACATTTATTCAGTATTTAAATACCTGTGCGCGAGTGTTTTGGTGTGCTAATTAGAAAGACCTTCCCATAGCATCGTTGTTCGGAAGGCTCGCCGACGGGTTTGTTATGAAAGTCCTCCCCATAGCATCGTAGCTCGGGAGGCATCGAAAAGCCAATACCTTATCCTACTAACCCAAAAAAAATAATAATCACGTGATGCTTGAAGGAGATGCTGTGGATTCAACGGTCTCAAGCGGTATCAACAAGTATATAGCGAAAAACTATGTGCTTGATGAGTCTGCAACTTCAACTATCGGACTAACATTCCTCCCTTTTGTTGAACTGCAGGCTTCTTGGGAGGGCGCCGGTATTGACTAATAAAGTCGGGGTCTTCAGGGGTTAAACAGTGAACGGATGGTTGGCTCCCACTGATCATTTTTGATTCATTGTTTAACTTCAGCTGATCTGTCAATAACGGAGTAGCAGCTCATTGGCAGTCAACCATGCTCATGCTCATGCTCATTTTAAATTAGCGCACATGTTTGCCCACCTTAAAAAAATATTTTTGAAAAGCTGAGAAAATTCTCTATACTTTGTTTTTTTGAACTTTGTTGATACGACCCTTAGTTGCTGAGAGATTGCCATGAAAAGGTTTAAAAACATGGAAATTGATGTTTTCCAAGTATCACCCAAATGACCCACCATTTTCTAACGTAGATATCTCAGCAACTAAATTTTCCGATCTTCTCGAAATTTTTTTTTAAATATTTTTAAACCAAATCTAACATTTTGAAAGGGCGTAATATTGAATATTTAGCCCTTTTGAAATGTTAGTCTTGATTTAAAAAAATTGAAAATATTGTTTTAGTAAAGATCGGAAATGATTACAAAAAAAAACTTCCATAGCAACTATGTTGTGTGGGTGGCCGTATGTGTTTGTGTGTGTGTGTGCACAGTGAACTAAATATTATACGAGTACTTAAAGTTCGGGCCAAAAATTTCAACTTCATTTTTAATTCAAAAAAACATTTTCATAATAATTTTTCTAATTACAGCGAAAACGGACGTATAATTTGGTCTAATATTCAAAAAAATCAGGGACCCCATTCCCACGCAGCTGTTACGGGGCTGCCACTGCAGGACACTCGTAGAGCGCCTCAAACAGAATAAAAAAGACAGTGAAAAATCTTTTTTTCATGGGGATGGAACACGGAAATGTACGAAATTATTTTATTGGTGTGTAATAAAGCACCGAGCGCGCTCACGAGAGGAAAGTAAATATTTTTGAACTAACATCCGCTGCACAGCCCCAAAAACCAGCTCAAATGTTGTGGAACCTCCCACCCGTTGGTAAACGGGTTTCCGTCGACTTTCGCAAACACAACCACCCACGGCTGGGAAGGCTCGACGCAGGGTGGTGGAGGATAAGAAGGACCAGGTTCCATCATAGTTTGCTTTAAATGCCACCGAAGTTGGTATTGGATGCGACAGGGTGTCGACTTTGGATATTCAATTTGTAAATTTGAATATCTAGCGAACTAAAAAGAAAACTCTCAACAAAATTGTAACAGGTGAAGCGTGCAGCCGGCTAAGTCCAAGGCACTTCGACTGGATATTTCGGATCAAACACTTTCACTCTCTTTCACTGTCTCATTTACTGACCGACTTTATTTGATTTCAGCTTGGGTTTTTATACTAAATCTAGTTATTTATTTAATTATTTAATATCTTATATGTTTACCCCCACTCTAGTTTTTGATGTTGCATAATATATCCGTCCTTTTCGGTTTCACTCCAAAAATTCTTCCTCTAACTTATATAATATATTTTTGTCTCATTTACAACCCCCACTCCAACCTGTATTTTTCTTGATATAATGAAAAGTTTCCTTAATTCCCAGAATTCTACAATATATAACTCTCTTTTTTTCTTATTTTATTTATTTTTCCCCCCACTCTAAAAATCCTTCCAAGTTATACATAATATCCTGGCCTATTTTATTTCTCTCACTCTTAAAATCCTAATATAAATGTTCTATTTCTTTCCACCGCGCTCTAATTCTCAGATTTTTCTCAGAAATTAGTCGCAGTCCTTTTATGACTTAACCCATAGATAATGTAATCTTTATTTATTTTCCAGTCGTGCCTGTCCTTTTTCACAGATATTGTTATTTGTTTGTCTCTCGTCGGGCACCTTTCTGCGCGTGCCACTTAAGTGGGTCATAAAAGTGTTGTCGGGTTTTCCCGTCCTACGCTCCTAATTGATTTTTATTTGTCTTCCTTTTTCTTACAACTCTCCTGATTCGCCTTTTCCTAATATTTTCGTTTTTAACAGAGAAAATCTACTGTGAATTTTTCTGGTAAGGCGAGGGTCGCTTCATATCCCCACACTTACGAGCTAGATGTTCGTCTGCTAAAGACGATCATCTACTGTCAGCTAGGTATATGTTGGAAATTGGTTAGACTTAATATTTAACTTAATTTTGATTGTTATTACAATTGATTCTGTTCGATGATGATGATTATTAATTGATGATCTCGCTGATGTTGTGGCTGATGAAAAAACTATCAACCTTGATGTTGATGTTGTGGCTGATGAAAAAACTATCAACCTTGATGTTGATGTTGTGGCTGATGACGTTCCTTCCGTGTTGAAAAAACAAATTATATTGTTGTCATATCCACTCTTCAATATCAATCTTACGGTTTAAAATAATCAAGTCATTGCTTGGTTTTCAGTGAAAATGATTCTTGCCAACTTAATCTGATACCATTCTGTCTATGTCGTTTCTTTTCCAGCATATTTGAAGAAATTGTGTGGAGATTTGCGTCAATCCTTTATGTGTGAATACACTGTGCTATCCATTCGGTTGTTTTTAATTTGTAGCGAATTGCAGTTCCATTCATTTGTTTTGATCAGCATTAAAATGTGATTATCGGTTTCATCCAATTGTAACGAGTAGCGATTGTATAGTATCCAATTGTTTTGATCTATATCTGATGTTCAGATCATGTTTCATCCTTCGTCTCATGAGTTAATCGTTCATAAAGTATTCGGTTCCATTCACATTTATTTTGATTGAACAGATATATCTTTCCTCCACACAAAGTTATTGCTGCACTGCTGCCATCGATTTTTCAATTATCAGATTATCAATCCATTTGAATCAAGTTTCACCTTTCACCTCACAAATCCTATCATACCTCAACCGTTTTCGATTAATTGTTAGAGCTCGAGGAACTTCTGCGATGTTTGTTGATCTTGATGTCCCATTGGTGAACTCCGGAATCTTAATTTAATAAGTGTAGTGTTTGTGTATGTGGGTTTATAATTTAACATGTATTTGTTTTTTTCCACTTAATTTTAAAACATTTTACGATCTCTTAAATTGTATTGTTGCATTGTATCGATTTTGCTTATCATTATTATTATTATTAATTACTATGCCCAGTTGAATATTTTACTTTTTTTTTTTTAAATGTGTGAAGTAAATCTTCCCCAGTTCCTGAGGGGAATACCCGTGAAGAGTATCGGAGCCGGCATTTACAAAGCGGATTCAGTGGCTTTTTTTCACTCAACTAATGTTAACATGGCGACCTATGATGTCGTGATAAGGTCCAGTTTGTGACGATACACTACCTTCCCTTTACTAAGCAATCGAATCCAGAAGGGAAAAGATCACCAGTTGTGTTGGTCCGAGCCGGGATTTGAACCCCGATCTACCGTTTACAAGGCGGAAGCGTTACCACTAGGCTACGTGGCTTGGTCATTAATGTGCCATAATATATATTCCTTTCTTGTCATGGCTAAAAAAATAAAAAAAATAATTATTATTACAAGGAGAGTAGCCTACCTAAGATTTCGCTTGCGGAATCATCCTCCTCTCTCTCTTTTTATGCTGGAAATAGGTCGTTAACGCTGGTTTTTGTATATTTACTAATTATTCTGGAACTACCTTCTATATAATAAAAAAAATGAAAATAATAAATTATAATTTTGTTTGTGGCTATGTCGAACCATTTATCATACTTAAAACATTCTTTTACACATTCATTCTGGTCTGCAGTACCTTGTCCATATAAACACTCATTCATTCATTGATTCATTCAGTTCGCATCTCATTTTTGTTATTTTTTTATATATTTTTTTTTTTATTTGATTTTCTTGAGCTCTTTTTTTATGTTATCCTATTACGGCGCCAAATAATTTATTTTTAATTTTAATTACTTGAACGATAATTATATAAGTTCCTAGGAAAAATGATGTTATTTCCGAAAATATTGAAATTCCTTTCATAATCGCTTTCAATAGTCTTATTAATTCATGATCCGTTATTGGCGATGCTAATAAGGAATCGAATTTAAACCCTTGGTGACTGGGATTTTGCCCTGCCAAGGTTCTATACATTATCGTTGCTGCAATTCTGCCAGCGTTTTGTCCGAAAATCATGTTTCTCATTTTGTTTATACTTTTAGGATTATAAATGCCAGTTTCTATCAAATTTGGAATGGCTTCATAATTCCAATCTGTTACTAAGTCAGAAGTTAGTATAATTGGATTGTATGTTTCTCTTAATTTACTATCTACAGTGTACCAACGACCTCCTAAAACATATTTTACCGGTAATAACGGACTACAATCTATTTCGGTTCCCTTGTCTTGAATATGTCATGTATTTTCATTAATTTCATTCACACTTTAATATAATATCTTGTACTTTTCCATAGTTATTAGAGTGCACTCTTTTTTTTTCTTTGAATATTTGTTTTTTTTTTTTTATACCACGTGGATTTTCAAAATTGTTAATTCATGCTATTATTCCATGCATTTAGTTTACATTTCTGTGATTTGATTAGTAAATAGCATTTATATTTATTAATGTTTTAGTTTAGTTAAGGCACTTTAAATACTTTCCTCTAATGTTTTAATCGCATGCAATCTATGACTATTTTAATCATTATAAGTTTAGCTATTTCTATGTTAATTATAATTCATGCATCCATATTAACTTATAACATTTAATTATCTAATTTAGTCATTAAACTTTTTCAACCTATTATTATGAATCTTCTCTAATTTATTACCATTTTTAATTACTGTTGTTTGCTCACTTGGCAAATCCACCACTTCATAAGGACCTCTCCATAAGCTTTGTAATTTTTTTCCGACACCTGATGGAATAGTTTCAACTATAACTAGATCTCCATACCAGGGTTGCCATTCTCTCGCATTTTTGTCATAAATTTCTTTTCTTTTGTGTTTTGAAGCCAATACATTTTGTACAGCTTTGTCGTGAATATTTTTAAAATTTGCTTTCATCTCTGTAACATAATCATCGTAATTTAGTTCTGTCTCCGTAACATTGTAGACTGAATTCGGAATTCTAGCTTGTCTACCATATAATAATTCAAAAGGTGAATATCCAGTAGATGAGTTTACTGTGGTATTAAATTGAAACGTGAAAAATGGTAATAACTGATCCCACGTTTGAGGATTTCCTGCAATGTAATTTCGTAAGAACGTTTTAAGTTCTCTATTTGAACGTTCAACTAAATTTGCCTGTGGATGATAGGCACTTGTATTAATTTTCTTGATTTTTAATATTTTGCAAGTATGTTTTAATAAATTACTCATAAAATTAGCTCCTTGGTCTGTTACGACTTCTGCTGGAGCACCAAATCGACAAATGAAATGCTCTACAAAAGCTCTTGCCACTGTCGTGCTTTCTTGATCCGGTAAAGGAGCAACTACTAAAAATCTCGTTAGATCGTCTTGAATGACTAATCCATACCGATTATTGTCTTCGGATATAGTTAAAATTACTATATCCATATAAACTTTCTGAAAAGGTTCTGTCGACGTTGTCGTAATTTTCATTGGAATTTTGTGTTTTGGCCAAATTTTATTTTTTTGACATGATTCACATTGCTTTACATAATTTTCAACGTCTCGACGCATATTATCCCATGTGA
Organism: Culex pipiens pallens; assembly: GCF_016801865.2. Classification (NCBI taxonomy): domain Eukaryota; kingdom Metazoa; phylum Arthropoda; class Insecta; order Diptera; family Culicidae; genus Culex; species Culex pipiens. Next base: position 17,844,310 of record NC_068939.1, read on the forward strand.
AAAGAGGACTAATACGTTGAAGCATTCTTCTTCCACCTACATGACCTCCTAATGGTGAATCATGAAATTCTTTTAACACCGTATCTCTGTCTTCCATTTTAACAAACATTCTAGTGTCATTTGATGCATATAATGTGAATATTTTTTTATATTTTCCAGCTATAAATCTTAAAATGTTTACATCTGGATTGTGTTGCAAATTTCTAAACGAAACAATTTGTATGTTTCGAACTGATTTTATGAAATCAGGACAATTTTCAAAACTTTTTACTAATCCATTGAAAAGTTCTTCAATGTTTGTTACTGATTTAACTGAGCCATTGATAATTAAACCATACATTTTGTGTTCCGGAATGGATAAAATATTATCATACAAGTAATCTTTCATACCATGTGGTAGGTCAACTAATTGAGATAATTCTTTAAATGCTGTTTTACTATTTAGTATTACGAATGTGGCATCTGCATCACTTTCGTTTAGCATTGTTTTTGTAAATTTAAGTAATTTAAAATCAATTTCATCCTTATTTTGAGCATCGAAGAAGTCGTCCAAAGAATACTTTTTCCATGAATCATCTTCCTTTTCATTTCCAATATCGATTGTTTGTAATACGTCGATAGTTTCATTTAAATCCTCTTCATTTTGCGAGATATCATTTGTTATATCTATGTTGATATCATCTATAATTAGATTTTTCGAATTTCCAATTTGGTTTGATGAATCCTTTTGTTGACGTTTCTGTTGTCTGGTCACGACAGCAATTAAATTATTTTCTGAATTAATTTCCTCAACATCTTCATGTTTAATGCGAGAAAGAAAATCTGCAACAACATTTTCTTTGCCTTGTTTGTATCTAATGTCACACCCAATTCCTTGAATTTTTAATCTTAATTTTGAAAGAGTTGGTGAGGTTTCTTTTAATCTCCAAATTGCAATTAATGGTCTATGGTCAGTATAGACAATAAACTGTTGATTAAAAATATAGTGTTTAAAATACTCAATAGCCCATACAATAGCAAGTAATTCTTTTTCAATTGTATAATATTTCTTTTCAGAAATACTTAATGCTCTACTGGCGTATGCAATTGGATTGTCATTTGTTTTGGCATTTGATAATACTGCCCCTACAGCATAATCACTAGCATCTGTAGTAATCACAAATGTATCATTATAATTTGGACGAACTAAAATTGGTTCTGTCATCAAGCATTGTTTTAAATCATGAAATGCTTTTTCACAATCCTCTGACCATTTGAATTTGACATCCTTTTTTAGTAAATTATTTAAATGTTTTCGTTTATCTGCCATATTTGGTATGAATTTTCCGTAAAAGTTAACTGTTCCAAGAAATGAACGAACATCTTTTATGTTTTGAGGACGTTTTAAATTTTTAATAATATTTATATTATCTTCCGTTGGTCTAATTCCATGTTTGTCAATAGTATGACCCAAATATTTAATTTGTGTCTTCAAAATGCTACATTTGGACGGCTCCACTTTCAAATTATGACGACTTAAAGCATTTAAAATTTTGAACAGATTATCGTTATGTTCTTTTATGGTATTTCCAAATATAATAATGTCATCCAGATAGACAAAAGCCTTCACTGGTTGAATTTCAAAAAGAATAATATTCATTAGCTTTTGAAAAGTTGCCGGACTGTTTTTGAGACCCATAGGCATTCTTAAAAATTCATAATGTCCCTTCCAAGTAGAAAATGCAGTTTTAGCCGCATCTTTTGGATGAATGAGTATTTGATAAAATCCTGATTTTAAATCAATCGAAGAAAAATATTGAGCATCACCAATGTTATCCAGAATCTCGTTTATTAATGGAATCGGAAAAACAAATGGTTTCGTTATAAGATTTAATGCTCTAAAATCAACCACGATTCTGTATTTTTTCTTGCCATCAGCTCCCACTTTCTTCGGGATGCACAGTACAGGAGCATTCCAAGGACTTTTGCTAGGTTGAATAATTCCTAATTTAAGCATTTCTTCGATCTGTTCGTCAATATGAGTTTTCGTAGATTCTGGCATTCTATATTGCCGTTTATTAATTGGTATGTTTGTTGTTGTTTCGATTTCGTGAATTGCTGCATTTGTAAAAGTCAATTCATCGCCCTCGAGGAAAAATAATTTATTGAATTTTCGAATCATGAAAACTATGGCGTCATGATTTTCATTATTTAGATGTTTTAAATTAATTGTTTCTAAAAGTTTTTTTAATCTTTCTTCGCCGCATACATATTTGAACTTTTTATATTCAATGACGTCACAATCTTTGTCAATATCCAAGTTTAATTCCTTGGGAATGCATAATTCATCATCAAAATTACTTTGAGGTGAATTATGTATTTCATACGTTTGAGCATTATTTTCACAATAAGCTATAATATTTGCGTTTTCTTCATTCCCGTCATTTTCATCGTCACTTGAAGTAGATATCTCTTCACAATTAATATCTGCAAGATTCTCCTCATTTTTGTTATAATGATTATTAAAATATAATCTTGGTTTTTGTAAAACAATGAAATTAAAATTTTTATCAATGAAAAGAGTGTGTCTCTTCAAGAATTCTGCACCAATAATTCCCGGTACAGGTAAATTCTTCATAACATAAAATTTTGTACTGAAAATTGTGTTACCAATCAACAATTCGATTATAACTGAACCCATTGTTTCATTACACGTATTATTGATGCCAGTTAAAGAAATATTATCTTTAAAATTGACATGAGAATAACCTATTTTATTTAAAACATTGCTTCTTATTATATTAACACTTGCACCTGTGTCAAGCAAGTAGTGAATAAAATTAAACGGGTTTTGTTTTGAAGCAATTCTTAATCTAAATTGTAGAAAAGGAGTTAAAATTATTTTGAGAATTTCGTGAGGGGGGTTATAAAATTCTCTTTGCTCTCTTAAACTATTATTATTCCAAATATTATTCCGATTATAATTCCGTCTCCTAAAACGATTTCGAGCTCGGAAATTAGAGCGTCTATTGAATTTTCCATTTTGCCGGGTATTTCGGACGCCAAATCTATCGAAAACCCCAAAAATTAGTTTTTTCGTTGTGGATAATATGTTTTAGAATTATTAGACATATTATTCTGTTGAGAGCTATTTTCTCTATTAGCGTTAAAATTTTGGTTCGGTCGATTGTTTGAATGATTTTGGTTAAAATCATGATGTTGTTGTTGATGCCGGAATCTATTATTTTCCTGCGTAACATTTCTGTTATCATTATTCCTGTGGTAATTTTGGTGATAATTATTTCGAAAAACTGGTGCACTATTCGCTAAATTACCGTTATTATTATTATTGTAGTGTTTACATTGGCTTCTGAAGTTGGTTTTCACAGTTGGTGTCTGTATGTTCATTTTCTGTACGTGTTTCTGAAGATCTTCAAATTCTTCATCACTGACGTAATGATGTTCGAGAGTATTCAAAAATTGCCTAAAATCTGTTTCCACAATATTTCTCGCAGTGCGCTGTAATTCAATGTTGTTTAAACCCGCAATGAAATGAAGTTTAAAATTTTTCATAACTAAACTGTTCTTATTGAAGTCTTCTACGGACTCTAAGTCTGCAAGAATTTCCAATGCTCTGTTTTTGTATGACTTAAATTTCTCAAATTGCTTTTGTGAGATTGTACCAATTGTTTTGAAAATATTTACCGATGATTTTTTTACACTGAATTCTTCAATCATATTCTGTTCAACCTTTTCCCATGGTAAATTTGAAATTGAATTTGCAAAAAATTTTGCTCTACCTTTTAATTTCAGTTTAATTACATTGATCAAAGGGGTATGAGACACTCCTTTTGGCATTTTACTGTAAAAATAATTAATTTGATCAATAAATGAAGTTAAATCTTCTGCATGTCCAAAGAAATCTGGAATGCAATTAATTGCTGAATCCATTGGAAATTCGTAAGAACTTGGATTTTTAGTGTTCTTTTTAATTTTTAAACTGACGGGAATAATCTTTAAATTTTCTACCTCGCCATATTTCTCCTCATCATCAGAATATATAATTAATTTTTTAGCAAAAACTTCAAGAGCTTCTTGAAGATTTTTGTGATCTTCTTTGAACCCATTGTTAATTTTGTTGAACTCTTTAGGTTGAAGAGTATCCCTTGAAGCAATTAATAGTTGCTTATAATTTTCAACAGCTTCTGCTATTTCTATTGTCTTCTGTTCGATTTCTTCTTTAGATTTAGGAATAGCTTCCAATAAATTTGCTATTTCCAACGAAAAATAGTTGTCCAATTTATTTAATTCTTCCATCGTGATTAAGGGAAGGAAATTTGTCTTACTTTTAAAAAAGTAAATTATTTTCTGCAGACTCTCAGGCTGTTTCCTTAAATTAGAGAAATCCACAAGTTTTTTTTTTAAGTTTAGAGTTGGTCAGAAAAACTCTAAGTCCCCAATAAAAAAGGTGTTAGTAAAAATATGGAAAAAAATGGTACTTACCAAATTATCATTTTAAGATTCCTGTGACACTTCTAACACTTTACTTTTCTATTACAAAACTTTTCTAACTGGTTAAGCCAGCAGAAATGACGTTCCAGTTTCAGAGTGAAACTTTCCGCTTGTCACCACTTTGAAGCGTGCAGCCGGCTAAGTCCAAGGCACTTCGACTGGATATTTCGGATCAAACACTTTCACTCTCTTTCACTGTCTCATTTACTGACCGACTTTATTTGATTTCAGCTTGGGTTTTTATACTAAATCTAGTTATTTATTTAATTATTTAATATCTTATATTTTTACCCCCACTCTAGTTTTTGATGTTGCATAATATATCCGTCCTTTTCGGTTTCACTCCAAAAATTCTTCCTCTAACTTATATAATATATTTTTGTCTCATTTACAACCCCCACTCCAACCTGTATTTTTCTTGATATAATGAAAAGTTTCCTTAATTCCCAGAATTCTACAATATATAACTCTCTTTTTTTCTTATTTTATTTATTTTTCCCCCCACTCTAAAAATCCTTCCAAGTTATACATAATATCCTGGCCTATTTTATTTCTCTCACTCTTAAAATCCTAATATAAATGTTCTATTTCTTTCCACCGCGCTCTAATTCTCAGATTTTTCTCAGAAATTAGTCGCAGTCCTTTTATGACTTAACCCATAGATAATGTAATCTTTATTTATTTTCCAGTCGTGCCTGTCCTTTTTCACAGATATTGTTATTTGTTTGTCTCTCGTCGGGCACCTTTCTGCGCGTGCCACTTAAGTGGGTCATAAAAGTGTTGTCGGGTTTTCCCGTCCTACGCTCCTAATTGATTTTTATTTGTCTTCCTTTTTCTTACAACTCTCCTGATTCGCCTTTTCCTAATATTTTCGTTTTTAACAGAGAAAATCTACTGTGAATTTTTCTGGTAAGGCGAGGGTCGCTTCACAGGTATGACAAATGTTCTAAAAAAGACGATGGCACTGTCAAATCTTATATCTTATATGAGCTCAGTGTAAAATTTAAGCAACGAGCTTTCCATACGTGTTATAATTTCTTGATTAAGTAGCCACCATGTCCACATAGAAATAGCTCTTCCGAGCATTCCAAACGAGGGCGTACGCGGTGCGCAAGGGGAAGGACCGTTCGCCAAACACTTTGTACAATTTATTCTATTCGGTAAAATATTCCGCTTCATCCAAAAGTCGCCGCCGCCGCCGCCAACGCGCAGCAACGCAACATTTTCGGAAGCTGGAATATTTCCGGAATCAGGCCCCGGTGTCGGCGGCCTCTCAGGCAAAGGGAAGCAAGGGGTGGTGAGTATGATATTGTTGTTGCAAATAAATGTTACAAGCAGCAAACAGGGCGGAATTCCTGGCTCCCTCCTTTCCTGCTGCTGGAAGCCTCAGGGAGAGTAAATATTGTGCAAACTTTCGACACGAGATTTACTCAAATACCACGCAAATTTTGCCGGTGGCTAAACTATGACTGCATTATCTCCAACTGCACAGATCAGTCGGACGGGGATAAAGTTGGAGATTTACACTTTTTGAAAGAGTAATCGAGTTGAAGGAGGGCTCAACCGCTGGCAAATACAGGAAATGGTTAACTAGGGGAAATCTACCCTTTCCAATCAAACACCTATCTTCGTCATATGGAGAGTTTGATGCTCGATTAAAGCTCCAAAAATACTATTTGGGCTATAAACTTACCAGCAACAGCACCGCCTCGAGTAAGCACGCAAATGTATGCCACTTACTGGCCAAAAAGATCACATTTAATGCACTTTTGATCATAATTTGTATTTTGCGAGACCACTTCTCATCATTTTGTTGGCACACACAGTGACACACACGAGAATCCCTCAAACGCTTAATGAATTTCGCCAAAATTAACTTTTCACTTTCGCTTACTTTTTCACGGCGCTTAAGATATGAAATTGCTTCCAACTACCGGCAACATGTTCTTTTGATCATTAGTAAGGCACTCACTTGAAGAATAATCCCGAAAAATGTAATAAATTAGCAAGCGCCATCAAAAAAACAAACGCGCCAAGTCGTTTGACGTTTCAATTTTCACTTTGCATTCCAATCGAAGGCTGAAGAAAACCGAGCGAGAGACGAAGGCAAAAAAGAACAAAGGCTGGCCGTCAACACCACCAGCAGCACAGCCAGCGATGCCAGGAAACTTTCCCTATAAATGCCACTTTTCGTGAGTGTTCGTTTGAACTGTCAGCGCAAATGGCAACACTCGACAGAGTGTTGGAAGAAAAAAGAACTAAGCCGATATTAGAAAAATGGGCGTGGCCCAATGCATTCGCCTCGATTAGAATACCCTTGGGAATTTTTTTTTGTTAAATGCTTGGTAAAGAAATAGAATAACTTTTAGTGAAAGTGAAAATAAACAGAAATGTTCACAAAAACTTGCTCTACTCGTTGGTGTACTTGATTTTAGTAAAATTCAAGGGAGACTCTAGATTATCCAGCATCATTCAAACACGACCGCTTATTAGGATTAAAATGGGTAGATTTCCCCTATTCAGAATTTAACGAAATTGGCTCAACTTCACGTTACCAGAATTAACCCGAAATTCTTTAATATAATTTTTTAAATAGGGTACTCACATTAGAAAAGGCCTGATGTCTCGGCGGCATCTGGGGGCGCATTCCGGCCGGCGGAGGCGGAGCTGGGCTGTAACGTGGCTGCTGCATGGGGAAGCTGGCTCTTTCTGCAAATAATAGGACACACGCAAAGGAAAGCACGTAAAATTACACTGAATGATGATAAAACAACAAGAGTACAATAACAAAAAAAAAAACGACAACAACCAGGTACTGGCGCTAGTACTATTAAATAATTAATGCGTCCAGTGTGCTAGACTTGGCTTTTGTTTACAAACTAGACGCTCACCCGGGTTGTTCGGGAAGGTCCTTCCTTTGATAAATGACAATTTTATTCAGAAAAGTTGTCGAGAGCAGCCAGAAAGATAAAACGAACAGTAGTGCGAGGAAGAGAAAGCAAGTTCACAGATAAAAAGTCTGGAAAGATTATAAAACAGAAATATTAAAGGCTAACTTGTTTTGCAAAATGAGATGAGCAAATTATGAGATTTGTTTATTGTTATTTAGCTTAAAGGAGAATGGGCGAATTTGGTCCAAGGATGTACACAAACCGGACCAATTTTTTTCGAAAGATCTCGCCGAGACATGAAAAAAAGTCTTCTGGACCAACTCTCTAAACCCCGGGGTTCAAAAGTTACAAGCTGTTGAAGTTTGAGCATTTTGAGTAAAAATGTACAAAAAACTCGTATTTTTGCTATTTCTAAAATCATTCATAAAATCTCTATTTTATTATGGATTTCGATTATCTTGACTTCATTCGACGCGTATCAGCAAAAACTATGAGTTCTGATATGTCTAGGCATGATTGAAACATGACTTTTCTTGTTTTTATCCGTTTGAACCGTTTGTGCAAGAGGTTTATTATAAAAACAAGTCGAAAATTAAAGATTTGATTTAAGATTTGTTTATTGTTATTTAGCTTAAATTTTGTCCAAAAAATCTTAATCCATTTTTGGCAACTGTCCATACAAAAGTGTAGTGATAATATTCAAAAATTGGTATCTTGGAAATAGTTCTTCTAAATCTAAATAATTTCAAACACTGAAACTTACCTTTTTTAAATTTGTGTTTCATTATTTTTAATAAAAGCAATGGCTCTAAAACAATTTTTTTTGAAAGTTTGCTTTCTTTTGAACATCAGCTGGTTTTTTATTTTTATATTTGTAAAAAAGATTATTTTTCAGAGATATTTTTCATTTTATCAACTATGAACTAGGTTAGATACAATTTTTGTTTATGCGTTTTTTATGCTATAAACCTTTTAAAAGAGCTGTTCTTTTACAAAATATAAGAGCAATTCTCTACAAAACCGGCCGATTTCGACCATTTTTATTTTTTGTATTTTTTTGATTTGGCTCAAACTTTGTGGGGGCCTTCCCTATGACCAAAGAAGCCATTTTGCATCATTAGTTTGTCCATATAAATTTCCATACAAATTTGGCAGCTGTTCATACAAAAATGGTACGTATATATTCGAAAATCTGTAACTGATAATGACTGTAATGATTTTTTGAAAAGCTGGTGATTTTTGGAAAAATCGAAATTTCATAAATAAAATTTTTTTGACCTAATTTTTTTATGCAAAATTGAATTTGCAATCGAAAATTACTTTACAGATTTTTCGCTAAACGGCCCCGTTTTCAAGATATAGCCACCAAAAGTTTGATTTCAGCGAAATATTTGCAGTTTTTCGATTTTTAAAAATAGTGACCATGAGTGACCATTAAAAATAGTTTTTTTGAAAAGTTCAGAAAATTTTCTATAAAATTGTCTAAGAGACATTGAAGATTGGACCTCTGGTTGTTGAGATACAGCGGCTTAAAGAAAAGTCTCACCCAAACAGCCCACCATTTTCTAATGACGATATCTCAGCAATTAATGGTCCGATTTTCAATGTTAATACATGAAAAATTCGTGAAATTTTCCGATCTTTTCGAAAAAAATATTTTGAAAAAAATTAAATCAAGACTAACATTTTAAAAGGGCCAAACATTGAATATTATGCCCAATCATCAGTTTTTCAAAAAATTATAACTCGGCGGCAGATTTTTTGACCATGTTTCTCTATAACTCAAAAGTTGCGGATTTTTGTCCCCTAAAACATATAAAAAAAATCTCGAAAATCAAATAATACGTATTTTGGGAATTTGAGTTTTTGTGAAAAAAAAGTTAATAAAAAAATCGGGAAATTTTTTTTCCGTGTACCTATTTTTTCTAAATAGTCCTTAACAATACCTACAACTTTGCCGAAGACACCAAATTGATCAAAAAATTCCTTCAAAAGTTACAGATTTTCGAATATATACGTACCATTTTTGTATGAACAGCTGCCAAATTTGTATGGAAATTTATATGGACAAACTAATGATGCAAAATGGCTTCTTTGGTCATAGGGAAGGCCCCCACAAAGTTTGAGCCAAATCAAAAAATACAAATAAAATCCATTTCCGGTTTTGGTAGAGAATTGCTCATAAGGGTTTTCGAAAAAACAGATAAGCTTGTTTTTCACCCTTTGAGACCAGGATTTTTTTTAAATATTGCTTTAGTTAACGATGGGAAAATGATTCTTATGCCCATAAGAAAATTATAGGCTAGTTTTGGAAAATTTAGATTTTTGGTTCATATAGGGGAAATATGCCCATTTTAAGCCTAATAAGCGGTCGTGTTTGAATGATGCTGGATAATCTGGATTGTTCCTTGAAATTCACTAAAACCAAGTACACCAACGAGTAGAGCAACTTTTTGTGAACATTTCTGTTTATTTTCACTTTTATTAAAAGTTATGCTATTCCTTTTACAAGCATTTAAAAAAAATATTGCAAAAATACATTCTAATCAGTGGAGTGCATTGGGCCACGCCCATTCTTCTATTTTCAGCTTAGTTCTTTTTTTCTTCCTGCGCTTTTTTGGGTCTGCTTAGTGCTGCCAAAATTGATGAAATTTTAAGCGAACACTCACGAAAAGTAACATTTATAGCGAAAGTTTCCTGGCAGCACTGGCTCACTCCAACAGGCGCTGCACCAGCATGTTGGTGGTGTTGGTGGCCACCCTTTGTTCTTTATTTGCCCTCGCTTCTCGCTCGGTTTTCTTCAGACTTCGATTGGAATCGGTATTCAAAATTCAAACGTCAGAAGACTTAGCGCGTTTGTTTTTTTATGGTGCTTGCTAATTATTTACATTTTTCGGGATTATTTTTAAAATGAGTGACTAGGTAATGGTCAAAAGAACATGTTGCCGGTAGTTGGAAGCAATTTTATATCTTAAGCGCTTTGAAATCGTTAGCGCAAGTGAAAAGATTATGATGGCGATTGGCGACTTTCGCTAAGCAGTTGAGCTCTGATCCTGCGTGTACCAACAAAATGATGAGAAATGGTCTCGCAAAATAGAAATTATGATCAAAAATGCATTCAATTTGATCTTTTTGGCCAGTAAATGGCATAAATTTGCGTGCTTACTCGAGGCGGTGCTGTTGCTGGTAAGTTTATAGCCTAAATAGTATTTTTGGAGCTTTAATCGAGCATCAAACTTTCCATATGACGAAGATAGGTGTTTTATTAGAAAGGGTATATTTCCCCTATGTCCCATCAAACCTAAAAAGTTTAAACGGGTTTTGAAAAAAAAAATCTGTTAGTTTTTCCAACCCCTTTCCTTTCAAACATCTCAAAATTGATATATCTGAATAAATTCAAGATTCTACATAAACCTTATTAAACGCCATCGGGCATGAAAGGGTTAAAACATTAAAAGTTAATTGAAGTAAATTGCAATTCAAAACTTAGTTCCAGCAGTCGTTTTATTTTCAGACAACTCAACCATACAGAGTACAACAAATGTTAAACTACTTATTTTTTCTAGCATAAAAAATATACTTATTTCCTGTGTAAATATAGAGTTTTTTTGAGGTCCTATAAGCTATTGTGTTTAATATTTTTATAGAACCTTTGAAAAAACCTGGAATTATTTCTGAATTATTAAAATGATTTTTAAGATAACAAAAAGCTTTCAGCAAAACATTAGATTCAGTTAAAAGGACAGAAAAAATAATGGTTTTATTACACCTGAGAATGATGACACATTTTATTGTAAAAAAATGTGTAATTTTACATCAGAAACTGGTAAATTTTTTAAGCAATTTCTGTTAACATTCATACATTTTTAGGTAGAATTACTCAAAAAAAATCAACCAACCAAATTTTCAACCTTTCAAAATTAAAAGTAACGACTCGTTGGTCCAATGTATTTCTGCCAAACGTTGACTTCAAAACTACACGAACTAAAAATAGTTATAATTGGTTCTCTTTCTATCGTTCTCATTTTAAAATAGAACATAGGCCACACCCTTTTCCTACTGCAATCCAAGTCGAGCTTCTCATTCCCATTGGCCAATCAGAATTAGTTGATTTGAACTAAAAACAATAAACCCAATGTAAATATACATCATTTATCATGATACCTTTTGGTACATGATAAATAATGTAAATTTACAGGAATATTTTTTTCTGTGTACATGTATTTCACTTTCTTCACATTGATTGAGGTAAAATTACATAAAAAAAGAGGTAAAGTTCGATCATGACATTTTTCAACATTTCTAGGTAATATTAACGTCTACTTGTCTTTGAATCAAACCCTTTAACGAGACACCAACAAAAAACTAAAATCGTACAAAACGACAGAAAGCGCAGACTAACACGCGAACAAAATGAAATTCACGACAACCTTTTGCGACGACCTCCTCCTTTGCCAGTTTTCCATAGAAAAACAAAAAACAACGCAAATTGTGTCCACCACCTCCCAAGAGTTCAAAAAACGAGGGGGTTGGACAACCCTTCTCTGTCCCTAGCAGTAGTTTCGCTGTCGATTTTTCTATCCTTTTTTTTTTGCTGCTCACTTTGAAGTCTGCAGCTTCCAAAATTGTGCAGCGCACGCCGAGTGTCTCTGGAGACGGGGCCACTTGCAGCTATTTTTTGTTTGTTTTGTTTTTCGAAAAACAAACAATAATGCAGAATAGGTACTACTGTCTGACTGTCGAAATTGCACCAAAAACAACCAGACCAGTGTTTGTAGGGGAATTTGGGTCAAATCGCAGTGAATTTATGTTTTTTCATGACCTTATTTTTTAATATCGTTATGATATTAAGTGGAACAATTACTATTTTCAAAAGGTTAATGTATTTAAAAATATGTTATTTTAAAAGTTTTTTGCATATGAACGACAGCGAAAGTATATACAGTAAAAAATAATGTAAATTTGGAAGCTGTAATTTTGGAAGGATGAATATTACCTATTTTATGATGTAATTTTAGCTCAATTTAGACTGAAAAAGTGACATTACACCTGAAAAGTGGTAAAATTACACATTTCCAGAGGTAAAATTACACCTTTTTTCTGACATAAAAGATTACCATGATTTTTTTTCTGTGTAACTGCTGGCAGCTCTTCCCTATATTTTATTGAGTCCGCAATAAAAAGTGAGAAAACAAAACAACGCTAAATAATTTATTGCATTCCAATGCAAATGAAAATTTGCGTCCAGAAACCGACCAAAAAGCGTACAAAAGGGAACTATTGAAACGAGGCACACAAAAATTGTGCAATTTGAAAGGACAATGGACTATAGAAGACAAATGATTTCCAGACAGACTAGGGGTTAAAAAAGTGCGTTTTGTAATTAATTATTGTTAACATTCTGAGTAGTGCTATATCGTAATGAGATTTTATGATTCTGTTGAGATAGAATATTTTTTAATTTATTTATTTTTAGAAAATATTAACAAAACAAATACCAAAATTCACTAACCCTTGAAAACAATTGCAATAAATTACCTTTCTCAATCAGTTCCACCGAGAGGTAGTTAGGAAGTATTCTTCAGTCTCAAATTCACCTCAATATGTTGACCCACCCTTCCCCCTCAAAAGACGAGGAAACGAGGCACAATGCAATTGCAATAAATTGGCAGCACTGCACTGCAAGCCAAGAGGTCCTGCCGAAGTGTCCTTATTGGATCGGAGCAAAAGAGGAAATTTGTGCACGTCCTATATATCCTACAACTATCTTTCGTTTTCCCTTAGGACAAAATTATGCACAGTCATCCCACAAAGTTGGAACACTGCGATATTTGGGGTTACGTTGGTTTCATAACAATAGACCAGGATGGGATGCTTGAATTTTGCCTCGATTTCGATGTGATTTTTTCTCAATTTATGTGGAATATGTAAAGTTACACAGAAATAGATGTAAATTTATATTTTTATTTTTTCGAATTATAAGCTTGAGAATTTTTATGGTGGAATATCTTCTTTTCCTACTTCAATCTTTGATTGGATTGATGTAAACGTAAATGTACACATTTTCAGAAGCAATATTACTCATTTTTTCAGACATAAAAAAGTCATCATTCTCAAATGTAATATCACATTAATTTTTTTTTACTAATTAGCAATAAACGTAAAATTTGCATTCAACTGACAAGATATAAATCTGGAGTTTTTTTTTGAAAAGGTCCTATAAACCAAATTTTAATTTTTTTGCTTTTTGGGTGTTTTTGAATACCCTGACTCAAGGCGGTTCTAAAAACACCCAAAAAGCAAAAAATGAAAATTTGGTTTATAGGACCTTTTCAAAAAAAAACTCCAGAAATGATCCCTCGAAATAGCATCAGATGAATATGTCTTCAAGAAATATGCCTTGTTTATATAAACGTTGAACAAACTGTTATCTATTCAAAATAAGTGAGATAACTGTACCCTAGGGTGCCCAGAATATGGGACTTGTTTGCAAATCCTCGCTCCACAAGCTGAATATTGTTCTTTGACCTATTTTATGACTCTGGGCCAAATATGAGCAAAATCGGTCATCATTTACCCATTGATACTCGGAGGTGAAGTTTGTATGGGAAAAATCGAAAAAATGTATGGAAAACTAGACTTTCTTACGGTTTGGTCTGCACGGTGCGCTACTTCCATCCAAATATTCTCAAAAGTGAGATTCTTATTGCAAATTTAATGCTCTACAACTTTGTAGAACATACCAAAGCTGTAAAACTCGATCCTGAAAAGTTATTAGCGATTTGAAAATGACATTTTTGTATGAAAAACATTTTTTTCACCAACTTTAGGCTCGAGTATCAATGGGTTAATCTCAACCAATTTCGCTCAAAATTTACACAGATGCTTAAAATAACCCAAAAAACCGTTTTCAGCTTGTGGAGCAGGGGGTCATTTTTTCTGGGCACCCTACTGTACCCTCCGAATAAGAATGAAGTTGAGTGTGTGTGTGTGTGTGTGCGTGTGGCCAAATAATTAGAGCGCAAACTCGGCCAGCTGCAGTTGGACAATTAAATGAGGATTAAATTAATTGCGGAGTGCCACTACTGACGGTTGGGTCGAGTACCGGCGGCCAAGGACGTGGCCAAAAATTTGTCTGGTTTGAGGAACTTGCACGTGGAGGTAGCAGGGACAGAACAAGCTCAGCAGAGGAACAACTGTTCCTGAGATTGCAGGGAAATCAGACAAGAACGTTAGTGGATATTTTTGGAAGTAGGTATGTTTTTCAACCTATTTGTTAAAGTGACGACATTCCCGAATCTACGTCTAGTACAGTCTCGATTAAAGTCTAGGCACAAATTCCGCTAAGCTTAAGCGAATCACAAGCTAGATTTTCGTGTTCATTTGGTTATTTGAATAATTTTAACTTTTATACTAATGCCAGATTGCGTATAGGATCCAACTTGATAAATCTTAATATTTTGACCTATGATTTAACGATATAGATCACCAGACCTTATTAAGATCTTTTTTTCCTAGGTGGCTCACATTGTTGGAGGATGGACTTGCATTCTCCAAAGGTCGACAGTTCAAATCTCGAGGCGGGAGGGTTTTTGGTGTCAAAGAAAAGCTTGAGTGGTCTGTCGATACAAGTCTCCGGACGCCTGGCGTCGAGCCGGATATCTAGATGATTGCGTTCATAATCAAGAGTACAATATGACCAGAGACATTTATAGTCCAGAAATAAACACTCCCAAACTCATCGATAATATTTATTTACCATTTTCTGAGCCGACATGACAGTCTCGAGTCACTCAGCTGCACCAGCCGCGTGAGTGCCTTCGGTGGGACAGGTCGTCAAAATAAGCCCCGGGTACCCAATCCACCCACCACCCTCTACGCACCCTCTATACGGCCAGGCACTTACCGTGTTTACTTCCGGTCGGAGTTTCGAAATGGCCGGCCGTTCGACTCGCGATTACGATGCTTTTTCACGCACAAAAGGCACTAATCTGTCTTGGGCCAGAAGCGGGACTTCCGAAGCACCGAAAGTAGTCGAAAATTTTCCTCTCACTCACCACACAGTTCACAACACAAATTTGCACCTCGGAAAAAAGTGACACAATGCAAATGTTCCGATCAGCACTCACCACACATATACGTAGAGACGTTTGTATTTGTGTCACACCACCAACTCAATAATATTGAATCTTTGCAGCCTTATTTCTGTAATTATATTAGGGATGTATGCGAGATAAGAACACCGCGATGAGTTACCGTTTGTTTACGGAATTTCATGCACTTTTGCTCCGCACGCTGGTTCGTAACACTGAGAGCTTGAGAGCAGCCGGGCGAGCACTCACGGTTTGACGTTTTGCCAGCGGTGCCAGATTGTTTTTCAAGCATTTAGCGCTTAATTTAAATTTAGTTCAATCTTAACAATGTAATTTAAAGAACCTTCTCTTTCTTCTTCTTTCTCTCAGGTTCTCTAATGTAATTTGGCCAAACACGAAGCTTAAACATACAGAACATCTTGTACAATCCTAATAAGAACCTCAACTATATAGTTATCGACGTGCGCATGTATTGCGTGTACGTACACGAAAAAGATTGAGGTTGAATTTTGTACCGGCCAGCAAAACAAATGGCGTGCTAGTGTGCGTGAGATCGGGCTTAGATAACTCTATAGACTGTTTGTTTGCAATGCGTGTTTGAGCGTGTTAATTAAATCGGTATTTTATTGTAGTTCTGTTATAGGATACACACCAATTGTTGTCAAACTTTTGGTTTAATATTAAGTGGTAGTCCCGTATAGAAAGTGACAAATCCTCACTTTTTTAAAAGTCAGTAATATAGATTTTTCAATGAAAATCAAGAGATTTTCTATTACTTAGTAGGGTCAGGGTTGCCAGCTTGCCAGAATAATCTGGGAAATACAGAGTTTTCAAGTGTCAGCCAGATTAAAGATTTATCATTAATGTGAAGACTTCCATCATTGTCATGATTTTTCGTTCAAAGATATAAATTTCACGTCGCTTTCAATATTTTGACAAAATTCCTTCAACAAGTTGTTTAGAATAGTGCCCTACACATGCTGATTCCTTTTGGTAACGATCATCCCATTCCTTGTAAAGTTATGGAAATCGTCATTAATCAATGATTGCCAACTAAGACGGCAATGACTGTGCCACAAAATTATATAAATTTTGAAGCACAATTGATTTAGATCAAAAATTCTTTCAGTGGCTTCAAGAAGGCAACAACCGGCACATGCTGATTCCTTTTGGAGCTGAAATTCGTTGAATTGAATTTAATACAGAATATTTTATAGTGATGATCAATTTTCTTCGAAAATGATCAACGGCTTCACCTTAACTGTGGCAGATTTTACAATTTCTGACAATTTTGATCATTTTTTTATGTAAATGAACGAGTTTAATCATAGATCAAACAAAATAGTAAACATTTATTTTAGTGAAAATGTAAATTTAAACTGTTTGAGGCAGCAAATCATTTCAACCATCAGAATTCTACAAGCTTTTAAATTAATTTATATAATTCCTTCCCTTCTCAATTTATAATTGTTAGATTATCGTCTGCCAGATTTTTTCGGTACAACATTCCCGCCTTATCCTCCTGGCCTTCTATCAGATGGGGAAGTAAAACGTCGGTCCATTTGCGTAAAAGAGGTTTTGGGTGACTCACCACACATAGCCTTCGGACGCCTAAAAATGAGCAAAAACTTGCAATAGAGCCCACAAAAGACCCGGGGGTCGTTAAAGTAGATTGCTTTGCTTTTTACCATTTTTTAAATTTTGACCTGGCAACCCTGAGTAGATATCAAGTTGAAAATTGGTTAAGAAAATTGTATAGAGTTATCTAAGGCCGATCTCACGCACACTAGCACGCCATTTGTTTTGCTGGACGGTACAAAATTTAACCTCAATCTTTTTCGTGTACGTACACGCAATACATGCGCACGTAGATAACTCTATAGTCATATGAAGAAAAATATCAGTTGAAGCATAAAAAGTACTTAAAGTAATTTAAAAAATAGTATTTTTCCTGATTAAAATTAAGCTTAAATTAGAGATATTATTGTTCACAACAATAAAGCTTATTTTACTGAGTACACTGATACTACGTACGACCACAAGAGATTTAAAATTGTTTTTTTTTTATAATTTTGCAGCCTTCTTGACGTTCCAAGGCCATACTTGATCCATCGTGAAATGTAGTCTTGTCAACTTGTTTTTGCATTTAAAAAAAAGCGTACCGTAGTGGATTAAAATTGAACTTTAGGACCCTATTATAGGCCCCGAGAAAATTGCATTAAAGAATAAAGAAATTACATTTAGCTGAATTCTTGATTTTTTGGCATTATGTGAGGAAGGTGAGGAAGGAACCACCTTGTGGCGCTTGCGAGAAGAGCTGTGCTTCTCTCGCTTCGGTGGTAGACCACCGACTAAAGCCAGCCTTTAAAATATACCGTGGTTTTGTAGGGAAGCGGGAGGCTAGTTCCTGAAGACACCACCTGGTGGCGCTTGAATGAGCTGTACACTCAACCCCCGGTGGTTGGACACTTTCTCGTTTGACGCTTTTTTATTTTGTACCCCGTTGGTCACATTTTACACGGCGCTCACGCACACTATCAAAACAAACGTTTGGTAGTGTGTGTGAACTCCGTGTAAAAGGGGTGTCAAACTATAAAATGACCCCGTTCGTTTGACAACAGTTGGTGTCAAACCATCGGAGTTTGAGTGTAATTGAACGTCAAAGTGCTGATATGGCAACATTAGAGGAACGATGAAGTTAGATGCTGCTCCCCTATTTGTTGCATGAAATTTAAAAATTGAGCAGAAATTGTTCACCGGCGTGCCTGTTATGAATGTATTGAAATAGGTCTTTTCACCCAACTGGATGGAATTAGGACTGAATTTCTGCTTTCTCAATCTGGCACCCCTGCCACACACTCGCGCTCTCTCCGCGGCCGTGCACTTGTCTCTTTCGCACTGCACTTGTCAAACTTGAGTAACTCATTTTCCCTCTTCCCGACTGTTCTTCTTGAAAAGTTTACCAACACCATCACACACGCAGTCTTCTTCTTGCTCCTCTTACCTCCTCACTAGCACACTTGTGTCTGCACCTGAGTGTTGCGAAAAAAAGCCTTTTTTCGTCCAAATTTTTCCTCACGGGGTCAAATTGCCATGGGTGGCCGACCACGGGATTGTGCAACTGTGCAAACTTATTTCGGGGGCAAATAGCTCAAATCTGGCAACCGTTCAGCTTCTCGATGCAAACAATCCGAAAAATTCTTCCCGACTTGCGCAAAAAAAAGGACGAACTGCAGCGGCAAAAATTTTCGGGGAAAAAACACTTTTTCACTCCACGACGGAAACGGAACTGGCCGCAGGCGGCGGAACACAACAAACACGCACGAACACGAAAAGAGAACCGGAGAGCGGCGTCACGCCGGAAAACCGAGATCAACTAATTTTTCGGGATTAGTTTTCGGAGCGACGACGACGACGACGTTCTTCCTGGTGCTGCAGCAGAAGGCTAGAGCTCTAGAGCGCGACGGCTGTGTGTTGTGAGGGGTCAACCACAGTTACCGACACATACACTGGCAGTGCACTCAGAAGAAGACTGAACATCTTTTTTTTGGCAAAATCTTTACACAGATTTCGGGGTGTGTGCGTGTGAGTGCTCCAAATGCTGAGTTCTCACACATGTATCGATGTGGGGAAAATGCATCGACCGGCTTCTGGTTTTAGCAAACTTTTCGGATAAAACCGTAAGGTGGCATTGCATTTATCAACAATTCTGGAGTTTTTTTTAAAGGTCCAAATGCCGACCAGCGACTTTACCGAAGCAAGCTTGGTACCTTTTATGAGGAGGGAGACGACTTCCAGGGACTAACATTTACTTCCCCATCGGATGGAAGGCGTGATGCCAACCATGGTCGACTGGGATTGATCCCAAGCCAACTGCGGTGAGAGGCATCCACGCTAACCACTACACCACCGACATCCTTTTGAGCTTATAGAGAACAGCATCTAATTCCAGCCTCTAATGTTGCCATATCAGCACTCTGACATTCAATAACAGCTCATAAAAAGCGTTTTCAACTTGAATCGAGTAATAAATAGCTCAATAAGAAGTGAGCAAGCAAGTTTCTATCAAAAGTTTTGCAAAATTAGTTGTTTAAATGGTACCTGCCAAACATACGAGAATTTCCCCTATATAATAACGTGCATTCAAATGAAATCGTTTTTCACAAGCTGTAACTCATAGGTCCAACGTAAATCTGAGAAAGATTCTGTTATCTTTCTCAGCTTTAGGGGCAGGGGGGACAGAAGGGTCCTCCTATGTAAAATGTACCGAAAATCTTACAAAAACCTACAAGTTTATGAATCCAGCGTGGTAGGCTTCTGCTTTGGGATGTTCCCATCAATGTTGATAAAAATTTTCTGCTTAAAAATAATTTTAATGTCATTTTAAAAAAATGTTTTTCGACTACTTTTTCCAGGGTGCGGGGCAGAATGGGCCACCTTAGAAAACAAGCCATTTCGTCTAATACAACGTCGAAGGGTGATAAGAAATGACTTAAGTAACCTTTCCAACATAGTTTCCATGAAGTTTGATCACTTTTTCAAAAATAGTCACTTAACAAAACAAACATTTTTGAAAATAGGGTAAATATGTAGAAATAAGACACTATTTTTACAAATAAGCGTCAAAACAATTAAAAATTCAACTAATGTTGCATTAAACGCGATTTTTGAAGCTACCAGGAGTGAAATAATCCATTTAGCTCAAATTTCGCTACTTTTGATTGTTTTTATGAGGCAGGAAAAGGGTGGTCACTTAACAAAACAAACATTTTTGAAAATCGTGTAAATATGTAGAAATAAGACACTATTTTTACAAATAAGCGTCAAAACAATTAAAAATTCAACTAATGTTACATTAAACGCGATTTTTGAAGCTACCAGGAGTGAAATAATCTATTTAGCTCAAATTTCGCTACTTTTGATTGTTTTTATGAATCGGGGTGGTCCATTCTGCCCCAAGTCGATTTTAATTTAACACTTCCACCACCAAGCCTCTAAATGATTTGAAGGATCCGTTGCTGTTTGATTACCATTGTAATAGATCCTGGAAACATTAGAAACATTGAACATACTTTTTCAAACAATCTAACTTTCAAGAAAGCTTATTTAAGAACCTCAAAATAAACAACACTTGCGTGGTTTTTTCAATAAATTTACATTTTTGCTCATAATTCGAAAAATACAATGAATTCAAACGTCGTTTTCAGTGTGATGATGTTGTTTGACGTCCTTTATAAGACCCTTGCCTTACAGTTGGTCTAAATCCATTCTAGAGCCCAAAACCAAGGGTGGCCCATACTGCCCCCATGGTCCATTCTGCCCCCACTGCCCCTAATAACATTTCTAGCTTTAATTCAAATCTATCTGAAATGAAATCTTAAAATGCTCAATTAAAATATACTGTTCAAAAATTGTCATTTGAAATTATTTGAAAAGCGAAAGAATTTATAAAACATTTTGAGTTTATCGTTTTTTCATTGGATTGATTCTTCATGTTGATGCGAATTGGTTTCTAAAATTAAGTTTAGATTGCTACACCACGCTTTGTACGTTCACAAAAAGCTAAAAATTGCTTTACAATTCAGACTAGTTGAGTCATGACCAAATGTCCACTTAGCTTAAAAAAAATATCAGAAATCGTTTTGCTGCATGCCTTTTATCGGTGTTTGTAAAAATTAACATAAGCACAAACAAAAATATTTCCAAATGTTACATCATTTATGATGTAACACTCTTGCAATTTCTTAGTAAAAACCAGATAAACCGAAACAATCAAAATACTTGAAATCCCAAATCATTTGGGCCAAATTAAATGAAAAAGGCAATGGAACGTTTAGCATTCTCAACGGATTGCATTTGAGTTGCCTTTTGAACATTGAAGTTTTAAAAAATATTCCAAATATGATCGCCAAAACTTATTAATATCAGTCAAAAATTGTTTATATAATTCATTTGGAAATATATAGAAAAATAAAGTAACAAAAAAATGTGGAGCAACATTTGAAAAGGGCGCATAAGCATTTTGACAACTAGGACTATTTCGCAAATTCCGGGACAACAGGTAATTATTTAACAAACTCGGCAACGTTAGAAGGTAGCTGAGAAGGCTAGCCGTTGATAAGGCCATTGCAAATATTTTTCAAATTTATGTCGCCCCCCCCTCAAAGTTGGCCTGAATAATCAGGGGGCAAATTTTTTTTTATCGAAAGACTTAAAATTTTTAATGAAAATTAAAGATTAATCAACTGAAAACCAGTTAAAATGCATTTTCCCGCGTTTATAATCATATTCAGCATTTTTGAACTCCTTCAAAAAAAATTACATGACCATGTCATGAAATACCAATGTACGTGTACACTGTACAGAGCCCCGAGAAGTATTTTTTGCGAAAAAAAAAATTCCGTCAATACCTCGATATTTTCAAAACTAATGATTGGAAAGCAACTGTACGCCTGTAAAATGCATTTTAAAAAACTTTTTTCATTCAAATGTTGAAACCTAGGCTTGTAATTTCAATTTTTGTAT
Source organism: Culex pipiens pallens (assembly GCF_016801865.2). NCBI lineage: Eukaryota > Metazoa > Arthropoda > Insecta > Diptera > Culicidae > Culex > Culex pipiens. The sequence goes on from NC_068939.1 coordinate 17,866,310, forward strand.
TTTTTTGTAGAGAATTTTTCCGTGAGAGGAGAGTGCCAGCCTCAATGACATCGAGTTTCGCTGAGTGGCGACAGGCGCTGAAAGTTCTCTACGTTTGAGGTAACTCATGAGTTACTTCAAATAATGCGCGCGTGCGTGCAAACACACGTGAAAGCTTCGTTGGCGCCGTGCCACGTGATTCGTAGCGCTGATTATTTTGTAACTAACAAACTAGGAAATTAAAATTTAGGAATTTGTAACTCAATAATCTAATCTAATCTAATCTAACCCTAGCGCAGCCAGTCTTTCGAGGGCATCCTGGAGAATGCCTTAGGTTGATTGACGCCTAGCATCTTCTTGTCATTATCAACATTTGCAGTGCGCCATTGCATTAGAATGCATTGAAACATCACAAACGTTAAAGCGGCCAGGCCAACTGCGTAAAGTTTACCGCAAAGATGATTCGTTGAATTGGATTGAGTTTGAGCACGAGTGTTCAAACAGCAATACATTTCTGAATCTACAGGGGAGGAAGAAACGTGGGGATCCCCCGCTCACGTTCCTGTTTGTTTTGGCAATTTATCGTTGGGAGCACCATGCTAAGAAGTTTTGGTGCTCCGGGACCCTCTAGGATGGGACATAGTATTTCCACAAATGCCCTGGACACTATTTGCCGTGGTTATAGCGCCACAACTCGCTCTTAGGAATTTGTAACTCAATAAAACCAAATTAATCTTTTTGTAAAACTTTGCTATTTATTTAATACGTCAAAATTGTGCTGCTTCACAATAGGATTGTCAAAAACTTTATATTGCATCTGTTCTTTTTTCGATTAAAATTTTTCTCGTCACAATTCGAATTTGTTATTCTAATGGAAGGCGAAAAAATCTATAAAAAGTGATTTGTTTAAGTTTTAAGGCACATATTTTTTCCCCTCAACCCACGGAGATCACAACCCTTTGTTCAGTCCCACGCCCACTGCGGCGACTGTCGTCCAAAGTCCCAAACGTCCGGCTGGCCCTGGTGGCGCACGTCCAGCTTGGAAGCGGCTCCGCTCCACTCGAACGGTTTGAGGCGTCTGGTGCGCACCGGTTCTTCGCCCTCCCCCTCCGACATCACACTGCGCTTGGCCGCCTGGCCATCGCTTAGCGGCGGATCGTACAGCGGGCCCGAATAAGCCTGGAATGTGGTGCTGTTCTCGTTGCCATCGACGAGCAGCTTCATGTCGATGTTGCCGAACGCCATGGGGCGCTGCTGGTCCAGGTCACCGCGGTACGCGCTGTGCCGGATGAATTTGGCCAAGCCCTCGAGGTCGGTGATGTTGTTGAGGATCTTGTCCTGGATGGAATGTTGCGTCGAGTCGGTGGTGTTCGTCTTGACCCGGCCAATGTCCGCCAGTTCCTGAGGGGGGGAAAAGGGAAGTTTAGTGGTTGTTTAAAGTCAAAATAAGATCTAAATATCTTACTGACGAAAATCCATAAATTTGTTAGCATTGATAAGAGATTTTGTTAGTAACTTTTTTATTTGAATACAATTGCTGCAAATTCAAACTAACCTTGAAGATCGGCACTCCCGTGCCCAGCCAGTATCCGTCGCGGATGATTGCTTCGGTCATGTCTTCGGCGTGCAGCCTTCCGGGAAGCTGATCCACAACCCAAAACAGACCTCCGTCGCTGATTCGACTGACCGAGGCCGTTCGGCTGGCGTGTTCCTCAAAGTTAACGTCCACGTAGTCGTCCATGTGGCGCGTCTCTGTGTGATGTTCTTCGTACTCGTTCGGTTCCACGTGGCCTCCGGCAGCCGCCGCCGCCAGGATCTCTTCCACTTCAGCGGACTCGTCGGTGACGTTTAAACCTCGGTTGAGCCGCTTCATGTCCACGATCAACCACTGCTTGGCCCCGGTCGATGGGCTGCGCGCAAAATACTTGGCCCAAACGCGGCCACTGTGCGCCAATCGGTTCGTGGCCATAACCCGGGGAGCCAAAGCCACCGATCGTACCAGGTCAATCTTGGTCCAGAGATTCAGATTGTCGTTCGCGATCTTAATGCCGGCCGCGACCATGCGATGCCGAGCGCCAGAGAGCATGTAGAAGTCATCCAGTGATGCCAGGGTAGCCGGATATCCCGTGAACACGATGTTGGTACTCGGTACCACTCGGTCAACGCTGGAGTCCTCGGAAAAGTGATACCTCAGCGTGTACTTCTTCACCATGCGCAACATCGAAGCGTAGCTGCCGTCACTTGTGTGACCAAGCAAGATCTTCACCAGACCTCCACCAGACTCCAGGATCTTCAACAGCATCATTCCCTTGTTCGGTTCCAACTGCAAGCCACTTTCCCCGTCCAGATAATTCATGTAGTACGCCTTCAAGTCCCGAATATCAACCGCACTGTTCATCAACAGGAAATCCTCCATCGGAATCTCGTAGTCCTGCCGGGATCGTCGAACTCCCTTCCGGAAGCCAAACTCCAAACCATCCAACTGATCGTAGAACAACCCAATCTGATACCAGTAATGGTCATGCTCACTCTTCATGTCCGCCATCTTCTTGACCGTCTCCACGTTCGTCGTTATGATCTTACGCAACCAATCGCAAAACTCCTCCGACTGATCGTCCCGGGAACATTCCGCGTGAACAGTACTGAAAGAAAAATATTCAAAAATTAACCAAAATTCAAAATAACTCAAAACCAGAGCAAGAAAACCCACTTTGACCAGTGCAGGTAGATGTTGTGCCAGCTGAGCGCCCCCTCCAGCATCCCGGCGGCGAACGCCTGGATCTTGTCCGGGAACTCCTGCTGCGATTCCAGCTCCAGCTGCGACCACCCGCTCTCGAGCAGCGAGTCGCTGTAGCAGGCGCGCACCGCACCCTGCGGCACCGCCTCCAGATCATTACGCTGGCCCCAGAACTCGACGCGGAAGCCCGAATTGCGGGCCCAGTACGCGGTGGCGCAGTACGTGCCGTTGTAGACGGGTCTGCGAAGGGACAGGGAGAAAAGGTTTTTTTCTTAAGCAAAAAGTTGATTTGGATTGAAGAAAAGATTTTAGAAAAATAGTTTGAATGTACGAAAATAGAAAACATGTTAATTCGATTCACAAGTATTGGTTAGCAAAGAAACATAATCAATCTAATGATTTAAATTAGCAGATATATTTTTTTTACTTTTCAATCCCAGTATATGGATCAAAATGCACATTTCTTACCGTCAAATAATTTAAAACACCAATTTTTTTTAATTGCTCAATAATTTCTCAGTAATTTAATTTAATTTAAGTATATCTCATTTTTTTATGTTTTTGCAAATAATTTATAAAACTCCCTTTAAAGGGTCTAACAAAAAGAATCTCCAAACAAAGCAGCCAAACAAATTCAGCAGCTTTTCATACAAATGTTCAAGATTCTAATGATTAAAAAACAATTTTTGATGAATGATCAATAAGTTCAAAACTAGAGGTGAGCGGGAAAAGAGCGAGCCGCTCAAAGAGCCGGTTCACTAAAAAGAGGACTTTTGAAAGGACCGTTCCAAGATGGAATAATTTGTAAACTTGTGTCTATTTTCCACTAATTGTAGTTTTAAATTTGCTTATGAAGATTGAAAATGCAATTTCAAATATATTGTACACCAATGAATAGTTTTCAAATTCATTTTCCTAGTTTTCTTTCAAATTTAGAAAGCGAATGAATATTCGCAATTCGCAATTTTCAGTGTAAGAACGGGCCTTGACCGATCTTATGCACAAGGTTCCCAACGAACACGCACTGCCCTTACACCTACATCTCACCCTTGCTCTGAGTCAGTACGAGCAGCACGCTAGAACACGCTTTGAGTGTTCGTGCCAGGCATGCACACCTTCTTTTCCGGTTACGCATTTTAACTCGGCCGGGGGTGGTACATTACGTAGGGTTTGATGTAAGTATAAGCGCCTAACCATTTAAAGTGTGCCTAACAACTTTCATTAAAGCAAAAACTGTTTTATTTTTAGTTTGAATTCAAAAACTAGTTGTTATTTTACTGTGTTTTGTTTTCTCCTGAAATCTTTCCTAGTGTTGAGTCGTGTTTTTATGTTGCTATTTCTTTTGTCGCGGTGTTTTGTTACAATTTTGGTCCTAAGCATTTTATAAAAGTTTTTCCAAAGTACAATAGTAATATTTGTGTTAATTCTTTGATCACTCCAAAAAATGAGTAAGGGCTCGAACCTCATTTGTTTGAAGAAAAGGGTAAAGATTGAAAACAATAGACAGTGAAAGAAATATACTATTTGAAGAATCAATAGTAAAAGAAAGATAGTAATTTATGAAGTAGATAAAGAAATTAACAATAATTAATAAATAGAGGTAAAAAAACAAGCTTAGATTGTATTGAGGGCAATTTATAGGCCCAAATTTGAATATTGGCCCAAAAAGAATATTGAATTATTCAAATAGACAAATAAAGAAAAGGCACATGATAAACAAAATTGACTGCCAAATTAAGGATTGATTGATTGATTGATTGATTGATTGGGAAGGGGGAAAGCAGGGAAAGCAGAAAGTATGTTACAGCAGCATCAATTGGTAAAATAGAGTGAAAAAGCGTTGAGAAATAAGAGAATCAAATGAGTAAAATCGAAATCAAATGGAGTATAGTAAACAGAGCCGCGTTAGAAAATCAGTGAAACAAAATAAACAGAAGATAGGTGGTAGCTGGAAATGGAAAGGAGAGAGGAAACCCCGTTCTGCAACGTTCAGGTACATCCACAGCAGTTGACTCAACATACTGCGAATCAAAACAATACCGTCTACAATCACAAATTACTTCCCTTTCCCACATTGTCGCGCCCCTTTCTTTTAGCCGTCTCGACTTTGACCCACGGTGGTCAAAGGTTTACGATCCGTTTCCACAGGCCACCAGCTAGGTCATCATGAAAACCAAGCCAACGTGGAGGTAAGAAAATAGGACACTTGCAAGGAACCAGAGCTATACTGTCTTGATCAAGTATGATCTAACAGGACTACGGACGTAGTCAGTGACGCTCCTTCCAGGATGTTCCTCGCCTGAGCGTCAACTGAAGAGGTATCATCAGCATCATTCGCACTTGGCCTGCATTTAGAAAGCGAATGAATATATCAATAAAATAAAATAAAAACCTTTCCATGTGTGATCGTACATTTACGTTTTACTCGAAAACAAATTTGAGCATTAATAAAAATTGTTTAGATTTTGCAAAAAAAAAAAACAATTTTTTCCCGATTAAACTTTAGCGATTATAGAGTTTATCGATCAAATCGGGATGTAGAAAAGAGTTAGCAGGATATTAGCTCCAAATAAAATATCAGCAATTGTTCAAATTTGGCAGAAATAAACGGAGTTTCGTTAAATGAATAGCATTTTTTTCCAAAATTCAAAATGTTAGTTTGAGTGCCAAGTATTGGAACGGTGAGGTTCGAGTAAAAATTTTGACCACCAAGACCTTTTTTGAAATAATAATAAAAGTCCAATGACCAAATGTCCAAACTTAAAAAATCACATCATTCCAAGCATTATTCTGAAAAATAGCTTTTCAATATTATATTCAAAAAAAGAGAAAGAGCCGCTCTTTTTAATGAGCGAACAAAAATGAGTGGCTCCTAAAAAAGCGGTTTTGCCCACCTCTACAAATGTTTAATCTATTTTTTGAAAAATTGAAAACAGTGGATTATTGTTTTAAGATGAATTCATCTGAAATTTGACTTTGCAAAATTTGTGCAGTGTTTCGTTTTTTTTTTCACTAAAAATGTGACAAAATTATTGTCGCTATAAAACTAAATCGAAACTAGTGATTTAAACTCTTGCCGCCCTTAATCTCCCCGCATTTTCTGTCAAACTAAATTTAGTATTACTCGATCAATATGTACGCCACAGGGCCGTAGCCAGGATTTTTGTTCGGGGGGGGGCTTGGGTGCAAAAATTCAAGGAGTATAAAAATCAGCAAATCATTTATACCATCACTTGGTTTGTGCTATAATTATTGAGATGAATTGTAAAATTTTAATGTAATGTATGCAAAAAAGTTTTCGAAGATTTTCATATTAAGTTATCAATGTATTTATTGGAGAAACTCGTTCGTCATTTTTTTTCTTTATTTTAACAGCTAGTTTGTATTAAAGGAGTAGAGAAAGTGTTTTTTTAACATTTTCTTGAATTGTTTAATTGTAATCCAATTTCGTGATAAACGTCGCTAAATTTAAAATATACTTAACTTGAATCAAATTTTTGAAAGCATATATTTTTTTTAAAAGAAATATCGATTTATCTAACCATAAGTGTTATGTTTTCTGTATTTTATACTGAGAGAAATTTTAAACCGTCTGGATTTACATTTTCAGCTGTGTGATAATTGTGATGGTTTATCTAACATTTTTCATTTTTTCTAGCACAACATAAAACTCATAACTGGAATATTTGTTTTTCTTAAAATTTTATAAACAAACTTAAACAATGTTTTATTTGATTTGTTCTAAGCTATCGAAGCCATTTCATATTTTGCGAAGCTCCTGGTGCTCTCAAAAATAAATAATTTTAATGAAATACAAAAAAAATATAATCGTTGAAATTTCAGCTTCTGAAGTGTCTCCATGGCAACAAAAAAAATTACGTCGAATCTCAAGTTTACATCAACTGAGTTTACATGTGATTCATTTTTTCCGTGTCGAGTAAATTCACATTTTTTTTCTGTGTAGGCCTATAATAAATATATATTTGAAGAAAAAAATCAGTGCCTGTGTTTAATTTTAATGTGTTAAAAAATTTAGATAAATGTATTAAATCAATTTTTAACGCCAAAATATTCACTGGAAGAGTTGTTAATAATGCATATGTAACCATTTTTAAATGCATATGTAACCGTTAAAATTTTCCTCGATTGCATCAAACATTAAAACGAATCATGTTTAACTTAAATATTCCGACTAAACGCCATTTTCAAATTCATTACTCATTGTATTCTGAAAATTGGTCCAGAATTTGAGCAAAAATAAAATTTTAAAACATGACAAAAAAATTTAATCAGATCTCAATTCTAAAGATAATTTTTTAATAAAATTTTAATCTATATACATTAGGGTGTTTCAGCCAAACAAAAAAGTTCTCAGAATCAGGCAAACCGAGGTTCCCCTAGTAGAGGATACCCATAGGGACTCTCATGCCAAATATCAGCCCATTTGGTTGAGAATTGGCCTGTCCCCAGCGGTTCAAAGTTTACATGTAAATTACTATGGGATTTTTATGCTTTTCGTTCAATCGTTCCTACAGGTCTTGGGACAACATGGATTCACTCGGAATAAAGACAGGTGTGTAGGGGATGGTCCAATGAACACATTCCAGAAGGAATTAGGCTTGTCCATTCTGCCTCCAAGGTGCGCATTGGATCGACGTCCGGTGTCTCCAGAATCATCGATTCACCCTTCAAATGTACGCATTGTCCTTAGTATGCTATGACGGCTAGCTGAAAATTACGACGCCCCATGTCAGACGGTGAACACGTGGCAGAGCATCTACTCGAGTTTTGGCTCAGAAACATTCTTAAAAGTACTAAAATTATAAATATTGATGTTCCTGGAAGAATTTCAACTATCCTACATAAAGTAAAATGATGTTGTTGTTAATAATGCAATCGATGCCTCTCCACGTGTTCACCGTCTCATATGGGGCGTCGTGGTTTCTACCTAGCCGTCATAGCATACTAAGGAAATGCGATGCTTTTGAAAGATGAATCGTTGGTTTTGGAGACACCGGACGTCGATCCAATGCGCACCTTGGGGACAGAATGGACAAGCCTAATTCCTTCTGGAATGTGTTCATTGGACCATTACCTACACACCTGTCTTTATTCCGAGTGAATCCATGTTGTCCCCAGATCTGTAGGAACGATTGAACAAAAAGCATAAAAATCCCATAGTAATTTACATGTAAACTTTGAATTGCTGGGGACAGGCCAATTCTCAACCAAATGTGCTGATATTTGGCATGTGAGTCCCTATGGGTATCCTCTACTAGGGAAACCTCGGTTTGCCTGATTCTGAGAACTTTTGGTTTTGGATGAAACACCCTAATATACATGTTTAATAATTTAGGATTGTAACCATTTATTAAAATCGATGTTTGTTCAAGTAATATCTTGACTCTAGGAACAAAATCCTGCACATTTTATGGTTTAGAAATTTTATATTTACGAAACCTTGCTAAATTAAAAATAAAGAAAACTTTATGTAAGAATTCATAAATTGATTAGTTTTATCCTGTAAATCTAATCTTAGTCTGCACTTGAATTCAAACATACCAATATTCGAAGCATCAAAAAAATAAGATTATTAAAACATAATTTATTGAAATGATTGAAAATTATTTTTTGAATATCTTTATTTAAAAATGATAAAAAATGTTTTTTTTTTTATAATTTAAGGATTTTTTTAGTTGTAATTATTTTATATTTTTTTATGTATTTGATTTTTTTCATTTTTGGAATTTCTGATTTTTTTGAAATTATCATGTGTAATTATTATCTTAAATTTTTGTTTTAAAAGTAAAGAATACTTTATGTAAGAATTCTTAAATCAATTACATTTTTCCTGTAAATCAAATCTTAGTCTGAATTTTGCTACAAGAACTATATTTTACTTTCAAACGAAAATTTTAAAAAATGTCCTGTAGTACGGAGACTCTTAAAACTCCATACAAAAAAATCTTAAGGAACGGTCAAGAAGAGGTTTACGAAAAGACTTCTCTTAAGCGGTACGCAGCTGAAAAGGAACAGAAACAAAAAGCGTCGTTTGATATTTCTTCGGGAGCAATATGTGTTGATGAGATTTTGATTTGTTTATTTGGATGCGACTGAAAATAACGTATGAAAATAATGTATTCGCTTAAATAATATTGAAGAATTGCCTCGTGAAGCTGACTATCAAAACGCTGAATCTTAAAATGCTGAAATAAGGGAAAAGCCATTACAAAAATCACTTAATTTTCTGGTAAATATAAATTAATTTAGGAATACTAGAATTCAAACATAAAAATATTTAAAGCATTGGATGAATATTTAAGATTGAAAAAACATAATTTATTGGATTTTGAATAACTTAAGTTTAAAATGATATTTTTTTTAGTTTAGGATTTCTTAAGTATCAATTATTTTATTAATTTTTCAGTTTTAGATTTTTTAATTTTTGGAATTTCAGATTTTTTGATATTGTTCTGTTGAATTGTTATCTTAAATTTTTTTATGTTTTTATTATTTTTATTTTTGATTTCTGGAATTTCTTTGTCTTATACCAAAAAAAATTAAATCAAAAATTATGAAAATTTAGAAATTTGAAAGTGTAAAATTTTTAAATCTTCAATTAGCCGTTGCGAATATTATTCTGAAGTTTATGTCACTAAACTCTGACCAAAGTTGAGAGGGTTAAAAATCAAAACTACAAGCTATGTTTTTATTATTTTAAAAGTGTTAAAAACACACTTTAAATCAGTACAGTTGTTTTGCATCATTAGTTTTCAAAATATCTAGCTGATGGCGACATCCTTTTTTGTGAGAAAAAACTTTCCGCGGTTCCACGACATGTTACAAAAATTCTAAATATTTTTAAACGAGCCCAAACATGTCGTATATGATTATCAAAGCAGGAAAAACATTTCAAATTTGTTTTCCGGACCGACCTGGTCGCTGGTCCTAAAAAGACTTAATCGAAATAAGTTATTTCCATTAAAATTGTGAAGCTATTTTTTTTTAAATATTGTATTTGCTCTCTGTTTTTTGGTCCATTTTGAAAAGGTGGCAACATAAACTTTGGAAAATATTTACAATTGATATTCAGAAATAAGAAATTATAAAAAAAAATAATAAAGAAATTTTCAAATTTTCAAAATGCAAATTCTAATCTGTAAAATCCAAAAAATAGAAATTAAATAGTTTAAAAATGAATTATTGATCAGAAATTATATAATTTGAAAGTTATGTTTAATTAATTTAATTTCAGAGTTTTTGAATCCAAGCTTAAATTTTTTTAACGTTTTGAATATTTTTATCATTTTATTTCTTCCTTTAAAAATCGCAAGCTCATGCACAAAGTGAAAATTAGTTGATAATAAGCTGGGTGATGAATAGAGAGAATGCGTAGCGTGGTTTTCGAATGATCCCACTTTGTTTACAGCCAAGAAGTAGGAGGCTGTTGAAGCACAAGCATGACTTTTTTTACTGGTAAATTTGCTGTTTTATAATCCGTAGTATGTGTTTTATTTTGTCTAGTTTTGGACATTTTTTGCTGAAAAATTGTGTGTGTTTTCAAGTTTTGAATGGTTAGAAAAGGATTTTCTTTTATACCGGCGTCAAAGAACTGCGGCGAACGTATTGTTCTTCGATGTCGCAAACAAATTTCCTGGCTGTTTTTGTAATCCTGCAGCTTTTCCTGGTCCAGCAAAAAAAATACGCTAATTCTAGCGAAACTGATCCAACAAACAGAGAAGATTTTCACTAAACCAGTAGGTTTTCAAACGGAATTAAACAATAAAGACAACTTCTGGAAGAAAGCATCGACTCCATAAACATCTTCCATTCATATTTAAAAGAAAAATACGATCTCGCCTTCAACTTTCTTAAGATTTCTTGACTTCAACTCCATGTTCTCAAAAGCCACACATTTTTCATTTTTGCAAAAAAAAGAACAAGTTTTAATTATCGATTGCAATACTCTCTACTTTCTGCGAACAGTAAATTGGTTCCACTTTGACAGTTCAAAATTGAGACCGTTTTGCGAACCACTATTCAGCACCCAGATAATAAGTATTCACTTAGTTGATCTTCCGATTTTTGATATATTAAATAAAAATTGGAGATTGGCCACGGTGGAAACTAAAAAATGTGACCAAAAAAGCATTTTGGACGAGTGGTTTCGGAAAAAAGGTTTACGAAAAAGTAATAAAAAAATACACACAGATATTTCTCAAGCATTTTTCTCTAAGGTCTTAGATATGTAACTAACCATATTCTTAAAACCAAAACGATAAAATTAGAATTGTATTTCTGATAATAGTCAAAATTCACTCAAATGTTTTTCATATTAAATGCTTTCGTTTTTGAAAACAAAATCTAAATATTTTTGAGAAATTATGATAAATTTTGAAAAATGTAGAGAAAAAATATGTATTAACAGTTTAAAGGTTTTAATGCAAATAAAGGAGGGCTATTAATTTTACAATCCAAATTCGACTAGCCGAAGCCTCGATTATCCAAAGTTTCGATTATCCAAAGTTCGAAGGACTTCGGATAACCGAATCAGGAACAAATGAAATCGGCATGTTTTATTTGCTGGTTTTTAACATCAAATTCGGCATCTGTTTTTTTAATGGTCCAATACACCAAGTTTTTTCTTTTTGGGTGTTTTTTAATACCCCTGACGGTTTCAAAAGCACCCAAAAAGCAAAAACTGGAAATTTGGTTTATTAGACCTTTAAAAAAAAACACCAGAAATATTTCTTGACCTCCATTTTGACCGCCACATTGAATCCAAAAATTCTAAATTATTTTATGGTTCTTCAGGGGTCATACTTAAGTTCTACAATCAAAAATAAGACAACAAGATCTAAGGATTTTTGCTGTCCCTATTCAGACTGTAGTCCCGATTCGCCCCAGATGACGGTAATTATTTCTATGTAGCCCCTTAGAGCAGTCCGCTCGGAAATTGCTATTTTCGAAGGTTAATAACTTTTTAGCAAAAAACCCAAAAAAATAAGGTGTCTTCGGGAAAGTTTTTCCAAATTTAAAGAAGATATTAGTTCTGAAAATTGATAAGAACTGAAAGAGAACAAAAACTGAAACAGTTGCTTTTCTCCATACAATTTGACGATTTTGCCCAAACTTGGTGGTCAGTGGTCAGAAAAAGCTCAAATTTTGGAACTTAGGCTAGTGATGCGTAAATCTTTGATTTCAGGGGATAGCCCCAAGTAAGCCCAGATTTGGACCATCCTAACCAATGTAATGCTAAAACTACAAGATAAATGAGATGTTACTGAATGGAACAATGTTCAAATCTGCAGCTCAATTTTTAAATATCCAAATTTTGGATCCATAATCTACAAAAACTGAGCCCGGAAATGGGCAGGCAAATTACTTAGTTTGATCAATCAATTCTTGATTCTCTATCTTACAAATTATTTGTGGGAAGAGAACACACAATCATTGATTAAAGATTTTTTTAAGGTAGTTCTATTTTAAAAAAATTGGAAAAAAATTCGGGGGGGGGGGGCTGCAGCCCGGAAGCCCCCCCCCCCCCTGGCTACGGGCCTGGTACGCCAAGTTTTTTGTGATTCTTCCATCTTGTGTTGATTCACGAAACATTCTGTTGATGTAAAATTTAAAGAAAGTCGAAAACATCTATCACTTATAAGTTTTTTTTTCGGTAAAAAGTAAAAACTTTCGGATCTTCTTGAGAAAACTAATTGGAGGCTCGGAAATAAATATGTTATGATATGATTTTTAGGTGACGTTTAACCTCGTGTAAAGAACAACAAATTGTTGCACTCATAATTAAAAAAGATAAGAGTGCGAAGCGAAGCGAAATTTCCAAAAAAAAGACGGATTTCGTGGAGAATTGCTCTGCTAGCTTTTATATATAAAGCTTTCTTGTCAGAAATTTACCAACACATTCAAAGTACCGTCAATGGGGGTGACTATGGGTCAAAAAACGATACACCTCTCGTATTTTCTTAATAACAAAAACAATTTAAATAACATCGAAAATCTTTCAACGTAGATTTGTTCTTAGATAGTTTACTAACATTTTCCCAAAATATGGTTGATTTTGATGAACGAAGTTGACTTTATAGCTGTCGGCCACCATTGCTAGTACCAACCACTAGTGTCTTCCTTTTATCTACAAGGACTTCGCCGCCCTGGGCTCCTAAGTGTATGAAAGTATGGCACGGAGCGACGGCGCCGAATACCCATTTTACACAAAGAATTTTAGAGCGCCCACCGCGGGATTCGAACCGGCGACCTCTGGATTGTTAGACCAGTGCGCGGTCCGATTGATCCACACGGGCGGGACAATTTTGATGAAAAAAAACGAAAAAAAAAAACGAAAAAAAAAACGAAAATTGAAAACAATTTTGATGAACACTACCTTAAATGCCTATTGTTTGAAAACTGACCCAATCTCACCCCTTAGAGAGGGTGACATTGGGTCAAATGAAACTAAAATGATGCTCAAATACAACGATATGGTAAAAACAAGTCATCCAACAGAGTTTCTTGTTCGAGGGAATCGTATTGACACGCTACAATGTTTGAAGTGGAGATTTTCAAACATTTGGGTACAGTCATCCCACATATTCGGAACGGTTTCCAGATCGGCCAATGTTCAAAAAATCATATCAAATCGATAATTGAACTTAATGATTCGCTTTTACCTTCATTTGAAAGCTTTTATTGCGATCTTTCGAGTGCTGTATCGAACATCTGCAAATCTTAAGTTTTATATGAAGTTTTTGAAGAATAACTTTGACCCTTGAAATCCACAAATTCGGAACACTTTTTTCTTACGAATGTAAACAAACTTTGGATCTCTCCAGGAGTACATATTTATTACCAAATAATGACTTCACACACTGAAACCAATGAAACTTAAGCTTAGTGATGTTTTATACATTGTTTGATAACTTTTTTGTGTGAAAATATCAGTTAAATTCAGGTGTTCCACAATTGTGGAAGGCACAATAACATCCCACAATTATGAAACAGGCCATTTGGAGGCAGTGTTTTGCTGCTTTAGACAAAATAGTCTTGGAATGAAGTTTTTTCTTCAGAAAGTACTACTTTTACTAGTGAAATAGCAAGATAATGTCCAAATGAAGGTTCTAAAAATAGTAGGGTCGACAGAAAAGCTACTTTTGGCATGCTATTGACAAATTATCATAAAAGTGTTCCGAATTTGTGGGTGTTCCGAATATGTGGGATGGCTGTAGTTTTCGAGCAATTCTAACAAAAATATTAGAAAAATGATTTTTCGAGAGGTCATTTTTGGCCAAAAACGTACCCCAACTTTAGACAGCTACCAAACAGGATTTGTTCTAGGAACGAGATTTTTTCAGCGAAGTCATCTTAAGATGTCCCATTGAGAAGAACCTGATAAATTGTAAAATCCGTCAAAAATCACTTTGACCCAATCTCACCCCCCAGACCCAATGTCACCCCCACTGACGTTATGTTTACATTGCAGCTGGGGGTTGGTTTGCATGAGATTTGCTAACTCTTTCTAGCAAAAGTTATATGTCAGGCGACTTCCGGCTAATTTTTTTTACAGAGCGCTCGATCTTATATCCAACATAATCATTTCTCTCTTACTTTTTCGCCCATGACACATTGGTTGTTTTGAAAAAAAATCTAGATTTGATCTTTGTTTGCATCAGGGCACTGTGACGAGGAGTTCACAAATTTTAAATCAAGACTAACATTTTAAAAGGGCCAAAAATTCAATATTACGCCCTTTTGAAATGTTTGTCTTGGTTTAAAAAAATTTAAAATATTTTTTTCGAAGAGATCGGAAAATTTCACGAATGTTTCATATTTTAACATTGTAAATCGGACCATTAGTTGCTGAGATATCGACATTAGAAAATAGTGGGCTGTTAGGGTGAGACTTAGAAAACATCAATTTTTCTGTTTTTAAACACTTGCATGGCAATATCTCAGCAACTAAGGGTCGTATCAACAAAGTTAAAAAAAGCAAAATATAGAGAATTTTCTCAGCTTTTCAAAAATATTTTTTTAAAAGTGCGCAAACATGTGCACTAATTTTAAAAAATGAAAAACTGCGACTATTTTCAAAAAAGTCACCTAAAAATGGATTTTACTTGAAAAAGGTGCACTTTATCAAAATTTCACTAAAGTACTTTTTGATTGTAAATTTGATTTTACATCGAAAAATGAAGTTGAAAAAATTTTACGAGCAATTTTTCGATTTTTTTTAAAAAATCAAAGATTTTTTGCACAACCTGGAAATTTCTGAAAAGTTGGCATTTAATGTCCTCTAAAACATATCAAAAAATAAAAAAATTAAAAATAGTGTTTTTTTTGCAAATCAAGTTTTAGTGACAAAAAGTTAAATAAAAAATCACCAAAAAAATTTTTACCGTGTATCATTTTTTTCAGTGTAGTCCATATCCATACCTACAACTTTGCCGAAGACACCAAAACGATCAAAAAATTCCTTCAAAAGATACATATTTTTGAATTTTCATAAATCATTTTTGTATGGACAGCTGCCAAATTTGTATGGAAAATTATATGGAGAAACAAAACAAAAAGAAAGATAATGAATTTGTTTAGATGAACTTTGATGAAGTACAAGTTATAAAATTTCATCAGTGTGTCAGTGAAATTCCTGACTTTTTCCCGGTTTTCTTCCGAGACCACAAGGGGTTTTTTTTTCTAAACGAAATTCTAAAAGCAAACTCACCTTTCCATATCGGCGATGAAGAACGCCCCGAACGCAAGCATGCACGCCCCCACCAGGATGTACGTACTTATCCGCGTTCTGTACCACGATGCACCGACCACTTTCAACATGGTGCCTATTTTGGGGCCTTTTTCCTGAACACAATAAGGTGTAAAATAGCACTAACTTCTTTTTTTTTTCTTTACTTCTCCTAGACTTTTCCTGGACGGATCGAGCACTTGAGCACACAAACTTCCTTCCGCTTTGCTTCCTCGAGAGACTTCTTGGGCACTTAACTACGAAATCGGCTGAGCCCGGTGCGAGCCCAGCTAAGCCTGGCAATAGTTGAGGTCGGCGATGACCAGGCCAAGTCCGGCAAACAGGTGCAGCAGGATGGTGCACTCCTCAAAGTATCCCTGGCCGGCAACGGCGGCTGCCTTGGCCAATTTGTACCGACGACTCGACGACGTTCCGACTACTCTCATTGGAAAGCGGTACTGGGTGGGCGGCTAGACACGGTGAGGCCGGTGTAAGCAAGGGCTACTCTCCCAACACTGCTGATTCGTTGACGGCGACGTCTTCGCGACGAGACTTGCGTAGATCTACGCGGCGTGGCTGGTGAGGTCACCTGTTGAATGGAAAAGGTTGGAAATTTAGTTTGATGTTTTTATTTATTAACAACCCTGAGTCACGCTGGATACTAATTAAAAGTATGCAGTTTCAATGTATCCAACTGAACCGGACGAGGCACTCTTATCAAACCAAATGAAGATGATATCAAAAGTCAACAGAAGAGAGGGTGTTGAAATACCTTTAAGGCAAATAGAAAATACCACGCAAGGCACGTGTGAGTCACCGTATTGAAACTGACGATCGACTACCCTGAGACGAATCTTCACTTCTTGCACACGAGTAAGTAACTGCAGTTTAACATGAGATCTACACGTGCCACCCGATTGGCGCCACACTTTGTGACACATTCCTAGAACAACGCTGATAAGACGTACCTTTTCTTTTCCTGGCAATGATATCGAACGCCTCGCTGAGCAGCACACTCAAAGCTTTGCTGTATTCTTCCAAGGTTTGCGTAACCCCCGAAAAGAAATAAAAAGTCCTAAGGCGTCAAAAGTGCACCAACTTTCACTGCGATCTAACCAGCTTGTGGGGTTTTGTTGTTTGCAAAGGTGGCACCCGCTTCTAATAACACAACATGTGACGCAAATGTCCAAGCGACTTGGGACTCAAAATTAGCTTAGCGTTAACTTGGGGAAGCTGAGCTGTTCACCAGGGCACGGTTCGGAATGAACTGAACGTTCGCGAGATCGCGAATTGGTCGCGAAGCTTCGCGACTTACCCATACTAACGGGAGGATCGTGTCGGGTCTTATCAATGTGTGGGTACGGACTGTTTGTACTAATGGTTAAGCGAAGAAGCCGGTACCACCAATAAGTGGCTCTGTTGTTATCAAAGACATGATGTGATATGCAAGAAAATTACAGCGAGCTTAAAGGAACAAGTTCTAACTTTAGCGTGATCTTTGGTTTTCAGTAGGAAATAGATCACTTGTAACAAACTTATTGTTAGGAACGGTAAGATTGCAATAAGACAAATGTAAAGCTTGTAAAAGCAAGAAATCTATGAAAAAATCGTAGCGTTGCTAATCGCCAAATCAATTGAAAATTAAGCTAATAAATCCCTCAGAAACATAAGATTACCAAAAACGAAGTTGACTATATAGCTGTCGGCCACCATTGCTAGTACCAACCACTAGTGTCTTCTTTTTAACTACAAAGACTTCGCCGTCCTGAGCTCCATAGTGTTTGAGTACGGCACGGAGCGACGGCGCCGGATACCCATATTTACACTAAGAATGTTTAGAGCGCCCGCCGCGGGTCTCGAACCAACAATCTCTGGATTGTGAGTCCAGTGCGTGGTCCGATTGATCCACATGGGCAAGATTACCATGTATTTTTAATATTTCTTACATTTTCAAGATGAAATTATAACATTTATACTAACGTTTAGAAAGTTATATTCAAATTTCTGTGTTACAATTTTGATATAGTTTTTAAATCAGTTTGTAAGTACTCTAAAATATATATTCCCTAATAAATAATGTTTTGCACAAAAAAATGTGTTCAAAGTATTTTTTTTCATAAAATTATTTTTATTAGGTCCTTTTCGGTACTGGGACCTGGTTAGGACCGAGTCGGCTTTTGTAATTACATTTGACTTAATAATTACAGAGGATCTTGTGTGTAAATGTTAGTGGAAGGGGAGCCGATTACTGTGTTCATAGTACTTCAAGAAAAAGCTTCAAATTTTTTGGGAAAGACTTTGAAAGTTAGTTAATAATATACATTATTTCTATACTCTCAAAATATCATGTTTTCCTCAATGAAAATAAGTTTAATCGAATGAAATGAGTTTAATGTGTTCAAAGTATCTCATGAAGATGCTTTAAAATTTTTGGGAAAGGTTTTGAAAGTTAGTTCATAGAATACTATATTTTTATACTTTGAAAATGTCATGTTTTCCACAATCAAAATTAATTTAATCGAAAAAACAGACTGCATCATCGTTTTTTAGGACATTTTTTCACAAAAAAAAATAGTTTTCAAGTTTCAAGCTTTAATTGAAACACACTTCATAAAAATTGCGGATTTATAAGTATTCCCAGTAGAACAAGTTAAATAGTAAATTTGGATTTATTAATTCTTACTAAAAGATTGGTTTTGTTAATTTTTTCATGAATTTTGATCGTACTTGGAAAATTTAATTTACTAATCCTTTTTATTAGCATTTTACAAAAAAGTTATTGAATTTTTTTTTTTAAATAATTCTATGTGATTTTTTTCAAATTAACTTTACTACTGGTGTGACGCAACCTGACCTGACACTTTTAGGCTGATATAGGGCGTATCAAAGTCACCCTGGTTTAAAAGAAAATGTTTATTATTATTTTTAAAGCACTGTTCTAAAAGAAAAAAACGAGTTAAAACGCTTTTTTCATTTTTTTAATGGAAAATAGGTTTTTTTTTTTTATATTTTAAGTACGCCATCAAATCGAGCGTATAATTTCACATAAAAGTCCCTTTGGCGTCATCCATAAAGTATGTCACGCTCTAGGGAGGAGGGGGGGGGGGTCTGAGCAAGTGTGACATTGCATTTTATAAGTATAGGAAAAGCGTGACAAAGGGGGGGGGAGGGGGGGTAAATTTTGGCTGATTTTTGCGTGACGTACTTTATGGATGAAGCCTTTAACACTAAATTTTCAAATCATCCCCATTTCAGGCTGCAAATTATTGAAAATTCTTTCACGTCATTCTCAAGAAGTGGTTTTATTATAGAATGTTGTTAAAAAAATATGAAATGAAGGAAATTATCTATTTTTAGACCTTTTCAAAAGGCAAATCAAATTCATTTTTTTTTTATTTCACCCTAAGTTTCCTTATTTAATATTGAAAACCAATACTTTCCTATTGAAATGAACCAATACTTTCCGATATGTTTCAGGTTGAAAATGTCAAGCTAATAAAGCGACCCATACAAAAAAATTGTTAGATTTTCAAAGCCTCAGTTTTTTTTAGGAAATTGTCTCAGCTTTTAAAAACAAATCCGGATTGGCTTTCCTTCAACAAATCGAAGTCGTCGTGCCAGCTTGTCGCACCCGCCATTTCGACGTTCCGAGAAAAACGCACGCAATGTAATCAAAAACGAACATGTTTTGTTTGGCTGATTATTCTGTGCATTGTCTCGAAGTTTGGTTGAAGTTGGTTGCTGGAGTCCCGAGTTATTATAATTACAAATGTTTACGGTAGTCTAGCTTGTACGTGCGTCAAACGCGTTCTGACCTGGAATCCCTTTGGCCAGTTGTCGCACTTACATCAATTTTCAGGGAGTGACAAGATACCACGACAAGATTGAAACTACTTTCATATGTATAGTGACAAAAATGCAAGGAAAAAAATCAACTACATATTTATATGGAGCCTAACATTTCAAAAGGGCACAAAACTTTTGTAAACAATAGTGTATCCCTTTCACTCAAATGACAGTTTGCATAAGGTGTAAGAGGGATACACTCTTGTTTACAAAAGTTTTGTGCCCTAATGAAATGGAAAGCACGATATAATTGGGTCCTAAAATGAAGCTTAGATTGCTGATATTATTCTTTACAACGATAAAGCTTATTTTTCTGAGTAAAATAACCCTTTGTACGACCACAAAGAGTTTAAAATGGATTTTAAAATCAATTTTGAAAAATTAACCTCGCGGTCCTTCTTGACAGCTCGTTCCAAGGGGACCATAGTTGATCCATCGAAAAAATGTTGTCTTGTCAATAACTTTTTTTGCATAAAAATAAAAAAAGTGATCAGAAATGGTTTTTAATCGTGTTTTTTACCGTTGTACATAAAAGTTTACATAGGGTTTTAGTACCCAATTGTAATAATAAATATATTTTAATATTTGTGTATTTGTGTATTTTTAGTTTTATTCATAATTAAGTTTAAAAAAATAAAGTTGCAAACAAGTTTAAGATCAATTTTTAATATCTACTATAACGGGACCATCCATAAACCACGTGGACACTTTAGAGGGGACACTTTATGGCGTTTGTCCACGCTTCATACAAAACATTGTTTTTTGTATGGACAATTGTCCACGTGGTTTGTGGATGGTCCCAACACCGCGAATTTAAATAACAGTTGCCTATTCAATTGTTTTCAAACAATTCGTTGGTGGAAACTAGACAATTCAAAACAACAGGTAAAATTGTGTTTTTTTTTTCAATTTTGCCTCGGTTCATGGGCAATTACCACAGCAAGTTACCGTATCGATTGCCACGTGCATTCCTCCCGGTTGAGCAGTGTGTGCAGTGTGCTTTCTCTGGACTCTTAAACTTCATGCACAGCGCAATTGTGAATTAACTTGACCTTTCAATCCATTGAGAGTAAGCCAACAAAGTCAAGGCCTCGTTTGGCGTCCAACTGCACAACCAGATGGCCTGAATTTGTGTTTCAATTTTACTGCAGGAAGTTTGTAAAAATAAGCTTTGCTTTTTAATATTTTAATATACTTTAAAAAAAACTAATCTAGGGTTTGACACACAAAGCACAAAGGCGGACCTCTTTGCACGACCTGGATAACCGATGGGACGATCTTTGAACAACCGCGCCACAACTCGCTAATGAAAACATTACACATTGCACAGAAAGCGAGCATCCGAGCGGCTTGGAAAATTCGCAAAAGTCGATAAATGGTTCCATGATCCGATCCGCGCCGGCCATCGTCGATCATCAAAGGCAAACAGTGGCCATCTTTCTTCTAGCCAGATAGCGATAATTAAAATTGTCTGACTAATTTGTTTCGGTTTGTTCGTTCTTAAAATTCCATCGGTCCAGCAATAAAGTTATTGATCGATCACGCGCCACCTGCGCCAAACATTTTAATGGATCGGATGGGTCCGGCCGGAACGATCAGGAGATGCTTGTTCTTGAAGTGTTTTTTCCTGTTTTTCTCTCGAGTGGTTCCGGAGCATTTTCCGCAAGTGGTTGAAAATTTGCATTCCTTTTGCATTGAGGAAAAAGAGAACTTTTCGCTCCGTTGAAATCCTCGACGCAGCAAAAGTTAATATGTATTAGTGACATCTCCTGTAGATTGAGCAACACAGAGATTGAGTCACTCTCTAGTGTGCGTGCGTTCTCTTTGAGAGCTATTCGATGTCAAATGTCACACATTTGCTATTTTGATGTTTTTAAAGTCAAAAATCGAAGTTTCAAACCCAAATATCCCCTACCTCCCTCTAGAAATGACTTACCTGCACCTTCCGGTCAGCTTCCGCTCCGTAATCCGGTTCCAAGGTTCCAAATCTGCACACTTTCCCTCCCTCTCCGCTCCTCTCTTTCACACAAACTATCTTTTATTTCCCGTCGTCAGGAAGACCGCCGGCCGCCGGAACTGGGTGTCGTGTCAACCCATCGGAAAGGGGGTGCGGGCCTGGGGCGGTTGGACGCGACGCGCCTCTGGATGCTCCTCCGGCGGGGCACTCGAGTGGCCGGTATGGGGTGGATGCTACAGGGAAATGAAACACAACAAGAAAGAGGGAAAAACCGCATTAACTAAACGCTAAAGGTGGAAGTATCGTTACGAGTTTAGGGAAGTAGGAACGCGTGTTTGGCCACGGTCGCCTCCCGGCGGGTGGCAGAAAATATATACATCAATTACCGACGTCTGGTATTTTGGGGCCACTTTCAGCGATGAGTGGAAACTATTTTTAAACTGTGGATAAGCTGGAGGGAATTTGTTTCAAATAAATTGGCAGCTCAGTACACACATTCCTTATGAATCATGGAATCAAAGTTCTAAAAAATCAAGCTAAAGCCAATGCAAATTTTAGTTCTAGATTACCAGATTATTTTGCGTATTCCCAAAAAAGACACGCGTCAAACCAGCCTCGGAACGACGGGCCGCACTTTCGGCAAATGCGCGCTGTCAAATCCCATACTGCACGTTTTGTTTTTGTTGATCTTCTTCTTCGAATCGCCTGGCATTGTTGCCAGGTATATTACTAATTGCACCACAAGTGCAGAAAATCGCTGACAACAATGTCTACGGCACATTCTGAAATGCCGCGCGGCGTGTACCTTTGAAAGAAACGGGCAATACCATTTTTGCCAATGACGTATTATTTTCGATTTTTCGAGAAATTTGGCGAAACGGCACAGATTTTTTAATCACTCCCTCAATTTTCATAACATTTACGTAATAAATGAATGCTCCCATAAAACAATCATGTATTCAAAAAGTATCTGTATTTTGACAAGGGAATTTCTGATCGATTTGGTATCTTCGGAAGGATGTTATTGTTAGGTTATGTTTATGACTTTTCAGAAAAAAGATACACGGAAAAAAAATTGAAACAAATTGTATAAACCGACTTTTTATTACGAGAATTTCTTTCCAAAATGTATATTTTTTAAATTTCATTTTTTTTTAAATATTCTATAGGTTCTATAGAAAGTAAGGACGGTGTAATATCTGGTACTGGAAATAATTAAATAAAAAAAAGTGATTATTTTTTTAAGGATCTAAAATATCGTAAAACAAAAGAAATGTGTTTAGCTTTTTTTTAAAAAAAATGTGCATTCAACTGTTGTGATAAAAAGTGTAATAAAAATCAATAAACGTAACTTTTCTGAACAACATTTATCATAATCTACAACTTCGCCCAAGACAAAATATCGATCAGGAAATGTCATCTCAAGATCTACGTCAAACTAGCTGGATCCACATCAAAAGTACTAAATTTGGCATGAGAGTTCCTAAGCCAAAATTATCAGACTCGTATTTTTTATGATTGATGATTAGGGTAGTACTATCCGAAATAGCGTTTTTAAACGATTTTCGCAAAACCCACATTTTGTTTAAATCATACCTCCGGAACGGGTTTACGGTCAAATATGGTTCTGCCGTTCCGGAGATATGATTTTTGAAATGTGTATTTTGCGGAAATAGTTAAAAAACGCATTCTTTGGACCACCCTATTTTGAATAGGACCACCCCAATCACCAAAACCATACGGGTCTAATTATTTTCGACAAGGAACTATCATGGCATTTTTTTGCCAAATCGAATTGTGTTGAGAAGTGGGGGGAGGTCGAACCGGGCACCGGTTCTTTGAGCGGAGTGGTCAAAATTAAACACCTTTTTTCCACTCGCTATAAAACTAAAATCGTTTATTAATTAACGACACATTCACAAATTACAATTAGGTTTTACAGCGTGACGTCACGAGCGCACACGCACACACATTTTTACTGTGACACACGTGCAAAAAATGTAAACAGTGCAGCCAAGCTGTCAAATTTCTAACCTCCAAATCGAGTCGGCGTAAAACCTAATAAACTTACATCTTCGGTGTTTTTTCACAGCCGGACGAATCCCTCGATGTCCGAGCTGCGCCCGTGCTCCCGCTTGCTCAAGAAGTTTTCAACTTTTGACTGATTGCCAAGCGACAGCACGGGCACCACGTAAACAATAACAAACAATGACACTGACGTGATACAGGGGGCGTACGAGGGACGCGTTCGTCGCAACAAATTGATTATTATTAAATGCAAGAAGAAAGTTTTAACAAAATTAAAATTTATATAATTAAATATCTCGAAAAATGTTTGATGAATCCACGAGTTTTTATTTAACAAAAGGTAAACAAGTACAAAACTATAATTTTGAAAAGAAATTATATCACCAAAAATAGTAGTAAACTATTTATAAAAAACTAAAAAAGAAGTTTTTAAAAGTGCCAAGACTAACTGAAAATTATATTTTTTTTTCAACTTAATGCGACAATACTCGAAAAAAAAAGTTGTAGACATCACAAAAGCTCAAAATCCCATCAAACAGATCCCGTTAAGCCACCCAACTCCAGACACACGCGCCTGAAACTAAAATCCCAGACAGTGTTAGTAAAAAACTTTCAAAACAATCTCTCAAATTAAAGGGCACATGTTTACAGATAAACAGTAGAGTGCCGCACTGACTTGTGCGGCTCGTGTGGTTCTGAAAATCAGCGAAATTGGCACACGCAAAGCCACAACTACCGGGGAGCTTTGTTTGTTTGTTTCTAAGTAGCACATAAAATCTCAGCCCAAGTCTACTGGCCGCTGTCTGATCTGGGGACACTTTTTTTTTGTGGGACTCAGCAGCACGCGACGTGATATCGGATGGCGGTTCTGGCTGGGATGGTCCCGTACCGGGAAAGTCCCCTCCGCTTCTCAAATACAGTTCAGACTCGATTATTCGAGGTCGTGGAAAAACTGAAGCCCTTTTAACTGGTCTGAAGTGATTTAGAATTTTTGAATCATAGATGGCCATCCAACTGACGGGGATGAAATATTGCATTTGGTTAGGTATTTGGTAGGCAATCAACCATTAAAATTGAACTACAATATGGCCGCAAAACTCACATTTAAGAGAAAGAAGAAAAAAAAATAAAACGTTATATTCATTCATTCAGTCAAAGGTCCCATACAAACCTTCGGGTTATTAAAAACTTCAGATAATCAAGATAATCTAGATAATCGTTTCTGTTTTTTTTTTATTTTTGATAATATCATAGGCGGGTCATCGAGTCTGCACTGTACTAAGAGTGGACTTAGGTTAGCAACCATTATAAAGAACTTCAAAGTCGATCATTTGGTTTGTTGTTTCCAGCTGGCAACAGTAGTCTGGCTTATATATGTTTATGATTAGGGTAAAACGTGCAATATAAGATTTTCAAAAAACAAACTTTTATTCAAGGTGTTCATATTTATTTCAAATGCATTTGTTAAAATAAAACCATTAATCTTTTTTTGTTGTTGCATATTGAGCTACCAAAACACGAATCAATACCCTAAGGAGGAAAGATCTAGAAGAGTTTGTTTAATATCGATGAACAATGCCGAAGCTTATCAACTTTGCCGCCGGAGAATGAAACCGGAGCCGATACATGATCGTCAAACGCCGACGGCTGTGAAAAGACACTACGTCTCTGCACCGGGCGTCAAACCCGCGGGGAAGTTCAGGTTGATGAACTAAACTGGAACGCAACGTTGTTTTAAATTGAGGTACGGCTACGGCTAATCATACTAATCCTCAATAAAAAAAATAGCTAGAATTGCGGTAATTGAAATTTTAAATTTCGTGATTTCGAACCAATAAATTTGACATTTCAAATTCTAAGACGTACTCAAATATGAGTACTAGGCCTAATATAGGGACATCTTCATCTGCGTAATTACCAGAAGGAAATATTTTTATATTGTATTTTTTTGTTTTTTATTTGACTTGATGCAATGATATAAATTTGACAAATGACTTCACAAAATACCTACTTTCAAGCTAAAAGTCACCAAAATCAACAAAACAAAATTATATCGAAATATTTGCACAGCACCACTCACCAACAAAAACAATTCACACCGACAGTTTAGCAACAATTAAATTTATATTTTGATTCTTTGCGACGCCACAGACTACACAACGAAACAACCCAAACTCTTCACAAAGTGCTCCTCCTCTTTTCGACCACACCACACTACTAAACCACGCTAAACTGTCTCGCGATCGGCCGGATTCGCCCCACTGGTCGCGATCGTTTTTATTTTGTGAGCTCCACTCGCGTCATTAACGTGCAGCACTGGACTGTCAACTTGCTAATCGGCACCGCAAACCTACGGAAAAACCGGTAACGGGTGTCGAAGGTGCGAATGATCGACCACCGCAAACCAACGTGATCGATCACTCACCGATCACTGAGTACTGACTGCGTTTTGGTGAGAGTTTCTTGTGGTCGGAAAAAAGATCGGCTCGCGAATTTCGCGAACGTAACCTACACCAATTCGCACTAGATCCATGTGATCGTACACCCGAAATCTTGTTGGTTTACTACACGAAAGTCCTGTGTACCCACGATCAAGGTTACGATCCCAGTGTGTTTGGATACGAGAAAGGAAGGTGGAAGAAATTTGCATCATTTTAAGGTATATTGATCAATTGTTGGATAATACTTGATAAATTTCTAAAATAGTATCCATTAAAAAAATAAGCATAAGCATAAGCATAAGCATAGGTGCCCACCCGCAGTTGCTACTCCGTTATTGACCAGGACCTCCAGAAGTTACATCCACGAGCCGTGGAAGATGAGTGGGTGCTATCTTTCCTCGCTTCGCAACTTCTCAAAGGCCCCTATCATGCTGATCAATACCGGCGCCGGCCACGACCACTGGTAGAGTCACGGGGAAGTGGATGGGAATGTTAGTCCGATACTTGAGTGATAGAGACCGCCCAATCGACTGCTTCTCCGACAAAGTATCACATGAGTTTTGAGGGGGTTAGTAGATGGGTATAAGGTCATGATTCACGAGTGGCAGTGATGTGACCATGAGCATTTTGTTTATTGGTTGAACATTTTAAATCTTAGGCAGCCGGCTGCGGAAAGATGCATAATTGATTTTTTAAAGAGTTTTTTTTATCGAACGCGTGCCAACCGAGCAGTAGTGCTATGGGCTGGACTTATCAGTATATTTTTACTGTATCAACAATTTTGATAACGCGAGCAAATTTCAAGAATAGTTAATGAAAGACGCTTTACTCTTCATAAAGTCAATAGTTTAATAAGTTTATACTAAAACTGCCGATTGGAATAAATTATTACGATCAACAAATATAAACGAAAAGAAAACAGGACCCCACGTAATCGATTGTTATTAAATTAAAACAATACTTGAAACGAACTAAACCGGCGGCGTGCCTTCCAATCAACGATGATAAAAGAAGGACTTATGAAAAATAAAATATCAAATATAAGGCTCCGACAAACACGTTACAGAGTAACCGCGAGGTCCCGCTACTCACAATCGAATAAAAAAAATGTCAGCGTTACAGCTGTTAAGTTACACGCTGTTACAGAAACTCGCGACGGATATCAACATTTATAAGAAATCATAAAATATACAACCACGCAACTGATTTAACGAAATTTTCCGAAATATTTCTTCGATCTGGCGCGCGTTTTTACAGAAACGTAATAAGCTCAATCTGAAAATCTGGAAAATAATTTGATTAATATTGAACAAACTCATTCATACAGACTCTTACACACCATTTATGATAGTAAACCCTTAAATAACTAGTTTACTAAAAAAAATCAATACATTAAATAAACATCAGATCAACAAAAACATCAGATTAAAAAAAACAAACATTTAAAAGCATTCAATGAAATGAATAATTCTAGATAACTTTTTCAAAACAACCATTTCGCTATGGATTTTGTATATTTTGTATGGACCTTTTGAAAAAGTAATCGAGAATTGTGGGCATAATATAACAGTTTGCGAATCGATCAGAATTTACCGAACGAAAAGTTGTATCGTAGCAGTTAAAAGCATTTCTATGCCGCCCTGCTACAAAATTCAAGGAAAACAAAGATATACGCTCAATTTAAATTGAAGAATTCGACGACGTTTTTTTCCGCTAGGTTCGCTGTTGTTCCAGCGGTGTTCGGAATGACAGCTCCCATACAGTTTGAGCAGTTTTTAGGGAAAAATCGCGTTTATAATGAAAAATCAAGCATTTTCAGAAAAGTGGGGTATTGCAAAGTGTGGCAATTTTGCTAACGATCATAATGCGTGGTGATTTGTAGTGATTAAATGTGACTGGTATTTTATTTAAACGATTTTTCTTAAAAGATGATTGATATTTTAGATAACTTGAGTTAAATGTTGCAAAAGTTAAAAGTAATGATGAAATATTATGTAAAAGTGTTTAAACTTTACTTTTCTTCCCGTTTGACCAAAATATTGACCTTAAAAATGCATTTTGGTGATTTTTTTGGAAATTTTTGGAAAAATTCGAATAACTGACAATTTTTTGAGAAAATTATTGTAATTATGCTGTAATATGACTCTAATAGTTTGTTCTATCAATAATACACACATAAGGAGCATTATCAATCAAATAAATCTTATTTAAATCAATTTTTCAAAAGATCTTTTTGGTAAATTTGACGAAAAAACATGACAAATTAACTCAGTGTCTATGATTTATACATCATTCAATTCGTTTATGCGATTGCCACACTTTACAATAACTTTCATCGACGTTAAAATATATTTGAAGGAGATAAAAATCAAAAACTGCAAAAAAAATTAATATTTCCAAGCACGCTGTCATTCTGAACATCGTTGCGTAGTGCTTCTACTCGCCACCAGGATGCGTGCACGTTTCTGTCGAATCTCTCAATTGGTACCCAATTTTGAGAGGGTTAGGTATGCCTACCTTGAAGGAGTAGAACTACCCTGATCCAAACTTTCAATTTTAAAGACGCACACACACACACGAGTCATTCTCTGCCACACATACTAATACACACGTAATCAAAACGGGCTCACCAAATAAGTATGTTCCAAATGTGCACCTTGCAGCTTCGCGCGGCACATCGGCTTAACCGGGCAAATGTCCAAAAGCGCCCAGCACGGCCCGATGGCGATGCTGCCCCATCACAGCTACCCCTCAGGGGCCGATAGCTAGCGCCAGCACACTCGCGATCTCCATGCAGCAGAGCTTAGCGTAGTCGCCGCCTCATTCGATAAGCCAGCGCAGCTCACCGGACCAGCTCCGACACACAGCAAAACAGGCAAACACTGCGCACACTAACAAAACTCGTCATCACTCTATCATTGCTCGCATAGAACGGAAAATAGCATGACGATCGATTCGCCTCTCATGTTTTCGTACAATGAAAACAACCCCCTTCCCGTGCACTCGATATTTATGTTTCCTTTTGTCAACCATTGCAACGCCTTGAGACACAAACTCGCCCGCACATGTGTTTGTCTCACTCACTCTCTTTCGAAGGTTTGGCAGCACTGATCACTTCGCCCAAACACGCACACATCCA
Source organism: Culex pipiens pallens (assembly GCF_016801865.2). Lineage (NCBI taxonomy): Eukaryota > Metazoa > Arthropoda > Insecta > Diptera > Culicidae > Culex > Culex pipiens. Next base: position 17,895,185 of record NC_068939.1, read on the forward strand.
ACTTGACAGCAACGGCTTTTCCCTGTTATTTCTTCTACCTCTGTCATCAGTATCGTCACCAATACCAGTGCAATCAGAGGACGGCAGCCACGACGGTACACCTCAACAGCTTATCACCAACTCCACAAAAAGCATTTTTTCTAAAGGTTAGCCTTGACAAAAATTTCAGGCACAACAAAAAAAAACTATTTTGTAGAATACATTATGCCGAAGAAACTATATGACAATTCCTCCACACTGCACTTTAAACAGGTGTTGCAACCCTTTGATTATTTGACTCTTCTTTTTTCTACACAAAACTGAGTTTTTTAATGAAATTTTCATCTAATAACACTTTCATTTTCCATTTCTTTCGCACTATTCTAATTTTTCAACCATGGGAATTGGTTTCTTTGCGGGATGAATACCGTCCTTAGGAGTACAGAACACGCACACTACTGCAAACCAATACGGCTGAAATCATCGCGGAGACTCTCTTGCGTTGTCAAAGCGTTCACCGAAGCCAAATTAAAATCGCGAAAATGCGTTCCATTTCAAAAAAAAACTTCCAAACTTCACTTTCCCCAACATAATTAACTCCTCGTTGTAACTTTCCACGAACATTGAAATGTTTTACTACAAAAAACATGCCAAAAATCGAATTAAAACCGCGGACCACGACGTTTCAGCAACTGCTCTCGATCAGTATCCATTAAAAAAAAAATAAAAATAAAAATAAAGTATCAGTCTAGGACAACTACTGAAAACCCACCCTTAAAGATATTTTTACCTTAATGAAATTTGCGCATTACAAGTTGAGGAAATTTCGGCTACACTCAAAGAAAATTTACAACTCAAGCTAAATATGTTTGTTTTTGTAGCGGAAGCAATTACTCACGCTCGGTTTACTGATTTTACTACTGCTAGTACACAATGATCTTGAAAGTAGCAAACAAAATAAGATGAATGATTTTCTGGTTCTACACGAAGCAAATACTAGAGCGTTTTAAAGGAAAGCAGGTTAATTGATGTTAGAAGCCAGATGTGAAAGTGTGGTCATTGAGCAAAAAATGTCCTCCGGCAATAATGGCGGCGAAACGGCTTCTAGTTAGGTTTTAAAATAAAACATTTTTGGTACTGCTAATGAGATGCAATGAACTTGGAGAGGACATTGGCGGTAATGGCTTGAACGATTTTGAACCTTTACACTTAAAATAGTTATTATGCTGCCTTGAAGAAAAAATACACTTTTTACACAATGATATTTGCCATTCTCACGGAAATTGGCCATTTTTTTCCTTTTTTTATTTTACTAAAACTCCGCGCCCAAAAGAACCATTTATTCATGAAATCTTAATCTTGAAAAGGGTTGTTCTGATCGATTTAGTGTTGTCAATAATGTTGTAGGTGATGAAGACAATCAATATAAAACAAATTTACCATTAATTTAAAAAAAATATTTCAATTTGAATTGGTTTTTTTATTAGGAAATTATCAATTCACAATGTCGTATTTCCGATTCTAACAAAAGATTTGCCGAGAGAAGGAAAAATTAAAAAAAAACCTTCGAAAAAAAATAAATATTACAAAATTGTTATACTTATCTAAAGTTCTCTTTTGTCTAATTCAGAGAAATTTTCTAGAATTTAAAACTTTTTGAGATTTATCATTATTCACTTGAAAAACAAGTCAAATTAAGCAATTTTGCATCATTAGTTTTTCCATGCAAGTCTCCATAAAATTCGCTGATTTGAATGTATAGTTTCATTCGAATTAACGAAAAAACGAAGTTGACTTTATAGCTGTCGGCCACCATTGCTAGTACCAACCACTAGTGTCTTCCTTTTATCTACAAGGACTTCGCCGCCCTGGGCTCCTAAGTGTATGAAAGTATGGCAAGGAGCGACGGCGCCGAATACCCATATTTACACAAAGAATTTTAGAGCGCCCGCCGCGGGATTCGAACCGGCGACCTCTGGATTGTGAGTCCAGTGCGCGGTCCGATTGATCCACACGGGCGGGACATTAAATTAACGAATCCGCTATATATTCCAAAGTTTTCATATTTAGGAGGGATGATTTTCTAATCGGCAATTCCCACAACAAGTTTTTTTTTGTTTTTTTTTTCTGGATATGTTTAAGGGAACCTAAATATGCATCTTAAGCGCTAGATTTTAGGGTGGTGCAAAATCTGGTCAAATCAAATCAAACCATCCACATTAACGACCCCCGGGTCTTTTGTGGTCTCTATTGCAAGTTTCTGCTCGAACCTAGGAGTCCGAAGGCTTGAATGGGGAGAGCACCCAAACCTCTTTCTACTCCAAGGAACCTTCCACCCCAGTGTTTGAACTGACGACCTTTGGATTGCGAGTCCAACCGCCGCCAGCGATTCCACCGGAGTAGGCTTGGTTTGGTGTGTTGTTTGTACTTATGGCATGGAGACGAATGACTTAACGGCCTAACAACCATGGCCGGGACCGACATTTTACTTCCTCATCCGATGGAAGGTTGGAGCATATGGGAATCGAACCCAGAATCATCCGCTTACAAAGCGGACAGTGTAACCATTCTGCCACGCACTGCCACTTATTCATGAAATCTATATTTTGAAATGGTTGTTCTGATCGATTTAGTGTTGTCAATAATATTGTAAGTGATGGAGACAATCCATATAAAAAAATCTTCAAATAAATATTATTTCAATTTAAAATAGTTTTTATTAGGAAATTATCAATTCACTAATTCGTTTTTCGTATAACCAAATTTCATATTTCCAATTATAACAATAGATTTGCCGAGAGAATGGATTTAAAAAATTAAACCTTCACCCAACTGGCGGTCGCATGATTGTGATACATGGCGGCATGAAAGTATATCAGAATCTGCATGAAAACTGTCCTCATGCATTTTTTGCGATATAGGGGTATGACATTTTTGCCCGTTACCGACAATTATCGACATTACCGACAGCAGATTGATTGTATTGCAGAAAAAAATCTTAACAGAACGAGGATTGAACCATCAACTACTAGGTTGCTGATCCGACACGCTACCACCACGCCATGGACGCTTGTTGAATGGTGAGGGACAGAGCGCGAACATAATGTTCTCTCTAGAGTTTTGCTCGGGGACGCGCCAGCATTCTATGTGTTGGTGAGAACTGCAGATCGCTGACGTGTTTACACGCGGGCAAAAATGATCTATGGGCTTGCTGCAAAAAATGCAATAAAATATAACATTTTTTGCAGCAAATCCACTGTTGCAGATTTTGAGATATATTTTTCGTTTGGGTGTTCGAATTAAAATAAATATTATAAATTTTAATATTTATTAAAAACACTTTTTTTTGTAAAATCTATTAATGTAAAGTTCTCTTTTGTCTAGTTCAGAGAAATTTTCTAGAATTTACATTTTTTGAGATTTATTATTTTTCACCAGAAAAAAAAGTCAAATTTAGCAATTTTGCATCAATAGTTTTTCCATGCAAGTCTCCATAAAATTCGCTGATTTGAATGTATAGTTCCACTCGAATTAACGAATTCGCTATGTATTCAGGCCAGTTTTGAAGGGGGAGGGGGCGGGGGCGACATAAACTTTGAAAAATATTTGCAACGGCCTTATTGAGAAAAAAAAAGTTTTTTCCCGAGACCCTAGGAAACAATTTCATTTTTCTCAACTAAAATTGTTTCAAAAATTAAATTATTTTTTTCTCAGAAGGCTTTATTTAAATTTTAAAATATATATATTTTAAACTTCAAACTGCTGATATGCCAACATTAGGAGCTGAATCTAGCGAAAATATCTTGTCGAAAATTAGGTCAGGGGAACAGCACGTAATTCCGTCATGCACCTAATGTTGGCATATCAGCACTTTAACATTCAATTACAGCTTCTAAAATGAGATTTAAGAGCTCAGTAGGAAGTGAGCAAGTTTCATAAAATTTGATGGAATAAACACCGAGTCCGTCACCTGTTCAACTTATGGGAAATTTCCCTATTAAAAGTAAATTGAAATTTATTAAAAATTATTTAAATCTATTAAAACTGTGTAAAGTTCAAGACAAACGAGCAAATTATACGAACGAGAAACTAGAAATAGTTGTTTAACTTGTTTTCATAATTCATTTAGCAAATGACAAGCAGAAACAAATTGTTAAACATTTTGTGTCAGTTTGATTTCTACCCAGTGACAACACAAACAATCAATTTAGTCGCCACGACTTAACGGTTCAATTTACCTGATGTATAATTACCGACTCATTGCAGTCGATTGTAGTTGATCTGGTCTCAAATACTTGTTATTTTTCAACTACTCTAACTTTTACTAACGACGTCAACGCTCACATTTTCTCCCTTTTATAGCTAGGTGTGTAAACCTCTTCCAGAGCTATGATAATCGAACGTGTTTTTATTGAATAATTCAGCTGAATTGATAAACACTGCTGGCGCGGGCCCCGACTGATTGGGACATGCCGGGTCTGATCACCACGCAGCCGGTCACCAGCGGTTGTAAAGAGCTTTTATCTGGAAAAAGCCAGGGGTTGGCCTAGGGTAGGGTAGTCATCAATGAGACACTTTTGGTTTTCAACTTTCAACGATTTTTCTAATCTTTTCATCAGCATGTTTTAATGAGCTTTTTGTTGCATTTTATTTCTTTTAGTGTGTTCAAACATTGACCAAAATATGAGATCGATCCGACATCTACAGCCAGAGTTATTCAACTGCCTCATTGTAGACGCACTTGGCAGGAACAATGAGACAGCTGGGGAACAATGAGACACTCTACGAAAATCAATACTTTTCTAGTAAAACATCATGTTTTTGTATTGTTCCATTGCAGTTGACATGCCTTGAACATTTTAGAGCAATTTTGCCAACATGAAACTTTAATTAACAAAAGTTATACTAAAAAGTATTTAAATTTTGTAAAATCCATATATTTATACCAAATAACTTTGTATGTCTGGTTAAATGAAGTTAAAAGTGTATAAATATGCCAAAAATCACTTTCAATTCATGTTTTGAAAGATTTACATGGATTTTGAAATGTTTAATGAAGAAAAATCAAAGTGTCTCATTGTTACCCATTGGCTAACATGAGTGGGGAACAATGAGACAGCCCTGGATTCTAGGTATATTCTAAATTTTGGTCAAATCTAATGAAAGTACATTGTAGCCCAACTCAATCCCTATGGAACGTCGAAAGAAATTTGAAGAAATATTAGTTTTGGTGTAAATGGCAGCCTACGAGCGAAAAAATATTTTTTATCCATAATTTACTTTTACACCCCAGAATCAAACATTTATGAATAACTTTTCAAGGGAGCGTCCATAACCAAAGCCACTAATATGGCAGACGTGTATCCCGTAGACACACTTTTCCCCCAAATATGAGCCTGATTGGTTGAAACTACGACTTGTGAGAGCCATTTTATCATTGTTCCCCGTGTCTCATTGATGACTACTCTACCCTATATATTTATTGTCAATTGTAGGGTAAGGGATTCTATGCTGGATCATCCCTGTGTATGTCAGATACAAAAAATATAGTAACACATTCTTATCTGATAACGTCAAAATCAACCTGATTTCATCAGATCCAATCTTGCACCCATTTCCAGTTTTGACCCACCTACAACTTGTGTTCCAGTATGGTAATGTAAATAAACGGGCAGCAACCTTGACCAAGTGTTGCCGTCGAAGAGCGTGCCATAACAAACCTGCTCCATTATGGCACATGCTGCCGGTGCGTGATCCCAACTATAAACAACGCAGAAGCAGATAACTACGACTGTATCTACAATGTAAAGCTTAAGTTTAACAACAACATTACACTCACAAGCAGGTTTGCCATAATGCCCACCATTCATTTTGACAGCTGTCGTTGCTAATAATTCGAACTTGCACCATTCCTTTCATGGTAAAACGTATCGAAACCTCGATCAAAACCCTACAAAACTTCCGATTCGTATCGCACAAAGTTCAATCGCCGACCTGGTGCGAACCTGTGATGTAAACATTGCTTCCTGTTTCTGCCAGACGGCGGCCCCTGATTCATTGTTTGCAGTTTCATGCAAAAATGCACAACAAAAGCCACGTTGTTGCACCTCGCGTGCATCATCATTTGTTTACAAATTGCGTTAAGTGCGTTAAGGGAGCGTAGGCGAGAGGGGGGTTCGAAGGTCGTGTTACGCTCCAAACATTTTTTTTTAATTTGTATGACAATGTTGTTACGAGAGGGGAAGGGGTTAAAAAAACTTTTTTTACGTCACGTAAAAAAGAACGCTCCCTTAGGTGCGGACTCAGATCAATATCCGCGCTCGGGCTAATTATTGGCGCTAAGTCAATTAGTGGACAGCGCCAAGTCATGGGATGCGGCAACAGGTCGATGATACTAGTGAAATTGATTTCATCGGTTTCGACGAATTTGGGTGCGGTGGGAAAATGTAAACCATTATGAACTAAACGGCGTGATTAAATTAGAAACCTAGGGTTGAGTGACTTTCCTTGGAAAATAATAAATGAATGTTCCGCCACAAACAAACAGACATAAATCTTAAAACAAACTTTAATGCAAATCAATCAAACACTCATCACTAGAGACATCTAGCGTTGTAAACGGGCGCACTCTAGTAACTGTCAAGCGCGTGAAAAATTAGCGAGGTGAATGCAAAATGGTCGTGGTAAGTTCACGATCCATGCAAATAGAACATTAAATTGCTTATTGTTGAATTTCAAAAGTGTTTAAAGTCAATTTATCTGTAGTTCTACAATTCAAGTATACGAAATTACGAATCTATTATCAAACGGAACGGAATACGATCCAAGTTAGTTCATCAAACCACAAGGAAAGTTGCGATTGTCACGACGCATTCGCGATCACGCGTGATCAAACGTGTTCGGGCATGTTTAAACTGGATGGGATGACGCTGGAACCGAAGTTCTTGGCAACTCACCACACAATCTGGGTCACCAAGAAGAGGAACAAATCGAATTAAAAAGTGCAATGTAAGGTGGTGTGGCTGTTGATAATTTTCGCATAAAATAAACCAAATAAATGTTGATAAGAAAGTCAATTTAAAAATATCGCAAAGGTGAATTTTGCATCAAAATGGTTTATTATTTTACAGTTTCAAGTAATAAAAAATGTATTATTTATAACCAAACCGGAACGAAAGTCGACAAATGGATTTTTAATACCGCGATTACCATCGACTAAAGTGCTACTCTTATTCCTTAATCAGTATTATTCCTCGTAAAATGAACCCAACTTAATCACACAAATACCACGAAGCATACGCATGAACCGAAAGCACGTGCTTTTGAAAGCCATATTGTCTACACATGCAAAGAATTCATCCACTGCTGATGGTTGAATCTTTTCAACACACAAATCTTTCCCAACTCATTATCTGTCTGTCTGGCGATTCTCTCCATGTCTTTGAATGACTTCTATGTGTTTGTGTTTGTGTGAATGTGTCTGATGGGTGGACGATCGACGGTGATCGTGCCTCTCGGAAACGACCATTGCCCTCGTCACGGAATAAGGGAAGTTTGGTGAATGGTGAATTTTAATGTGATTTTTTAATTTATTTTGAATTTGTTTTTTTAATTTATTTTGAATTTGTTTAAAACTGCAAAACATGCGATTATTTATGAAAAAAAAAAATGCAAATAACTCGTTCCAAGAGGACAAAATGTCTTTTTTAAATTTATCCCTACACGGAGAAAAATGAGTTCCCAAAATCGTGAACAAGCGTTCATGAAAATGGGAACCTCGAACAAAGTGTTCAAATTCCATGGTACGATTTTGAAAAACGTGCCATGAATTTTGAACACTTTGTTCGTGGTTCCCATTTTCATGAACGCTTGTTCACGATTTTGGAAACTCTTTTTTTTTCGTGTACACAGAAAAAAATTATGGTAATATTCATCAGGAAATGGTGACAGATTTTGTGGCAAAAAAAGATAAATTTTACCTTAGAAAATGATGAATTTTCATCAGGTTCACAATTTTACACATTTTTGAGTAATATTACTAAAAAAATGAGTAATATTCAACCAACCAAATTTTCAACATTCCAAAATTCAACTTTTTTTTGCTGTGTACAATTTTCAATATTTAAATATTTTTACAGCTCTTTTGTGTGGACAGGTTCCAAAATTAAAGGTAGATTTGTATGAACGAATTAATGATGCAGAAGGATTTTTTGGCCTAGAGACAGTAATCACAAATTTCAAATAAATAAACAAGCACAAATGAAAAAAGAAAAACATTTAAAGAAATTGCTAATTCTTGGAATGATCGTTCTTATAGAACTCCCACGAGCCCTTTTGTTGTAAATTTAGTATCTTTTGTAAATGTTTTCTAACAAAATTTTGTAATTTAAACGTCACCTTTAGCTAATAATTTAAATAACAAAATTAATGCAGTAATGTAATTACAAAATTAATGCAGTAATGTTTGGACTCGTTGGAAAGGTCTTTTGATAATCTAACCAACGATGGGTCGGATGATGGAACCGGACTTAGTTTACATGCATTTAAGTGAGATCCGGATATATGTGAAAACATATTTTAATACATAACTTTTGAACTACTTATCAAAACTTCAATCTGTATAAAACTCGATCTATGGGACCCTAAACCAAGTCGAATGTAACAAGTTCAGGTCAAATCGGTTCAGCCAATGCCGAGAAACATGAGCTAGTTTAATTACTAGTTAATTAAATACTAAAGTAAAATTTGAAAAAAAAAAACATTATAATTTAATGTAAAAAATATCCGGAAAATTCCTTTTGTTCTCGGGATTTTCAAAATCGAAATCTGGTGGCCACGCTGTTTTCAATGAGAAAACGCAAATAAGGGGCGATCCATAAACCACGTAAACACCATAGGAGGACATAGCTGAAAAAAATGTTTGGAGATTTCTACAATGAATTTTCTTCCAATTCATATTACGAAGAATGATTTATAGTCTAAACCAAACGTAAATCCTATACCTTTCTCTAATAAGAAAGACAAAAAGGGTTTTGCCTTCCTCACCTTACTGAGGAAAGGCTATAAAATCACTCAAAAAATGAACATTTTAATTCGGCCTCGTAGACCTACCTTCACGTATACCTATCGACTCAGAATCAAATTCTGAGCAAATGTCTGTGCGTGTGTATGTCTGTAAGTCCGTGCTCCGAAAAAAAATGCACTCGATTATCTCCGGACTGGCTGAACCGATTTGGGCCGTTCTGGTCTCATTCGATCCATCTTAGGGTCCCACAAGACCTATATTAACTATTATGAAGTTTTGTTAAGTATTTCAAAAGTTATGCTAAAAAAACGATTCTGGCTAAAGTTTGAAAGATTGTAAAAAGGGTGGTTTTTGTGAGAAAACCTGTCTGATCATACATTTTTAGAAAGGTATTTGAAAGACATTTCTAATGAGCCCAAAACATTGAAGATCTGATAACCCTATCAAAAGTTATGAGCACCTAAGTGTCATTTGTACACATTTTAGAGGCCGGATCTCAAATATGTTGATGAAAAAGTTGTCCGAATCTATCATGCGACCCATCGTTGGATAGGTAATCAAAAGACCTTTCCAACAAGCCAAAAAGATTGAAGATCTGATAACCTTATCAAAAGTTATGAGCACCCAAATGTCATTTGTACACATTTCAGAGGCCGGATCTCAAATATTTTGATGAAAAAGTTGCTCGGATCTATCCGGAGATCTGGCTCCCGGGATTTTGTTGATTTGAAACTCCCGGGAAATATGAACAGATAAGTTTTTTTAACTGCCTTAAGGCTTAAAAAACATTAAAGTAATATAACTATTGAAAGTGAACAATTTTCATGAAACAGCCCCGTAGGTGTTGTTCTAATATTACGTCCAATGTTTTTTGGGATTCTAGACCCCATACTCCATGTAGATATGTTGTAAGAAGTAAACTTTAGATAAAATTTGTAGGTTTGACATTCTTACTACAGAAACAAATATGTACATAATTGTGAGGAAGGCACTAACCACCATCGGTGGATTAAGTAACGTTTTTTTTAGTTAAAGAACACCCTGTCCTCTCCTACAAGATAACCAAGCGCCAACCACGGCACTATGGTACATTGGGTGGCCAAGTTTCAAAAAAGTGACCTTCTCCAAATATGTTTTGGTATTTTTTTCTCGAAAGTAAACATTCTAACTAAGAAAAATCCAAATTTTCAAAGCTCTAAGTTTGTTCATTACGGAGATACGCAAGCTGAAAGTCAAAAAATGGAGTAAAAAACAAGCGTTTTTCGTAAAAAAGGCTGATTGTTTAATTTTAACATAGCTCAGCCATTTTAAATGTTTTATTAGGATAAATATACATCGTTGGAAAGGTAATGAGATAAGCTTTGAAACTATTAATAGATAAAATGTTGTTTCCAAACCAAAAACTGAAGTTTTCATCGAATAATTGGAGCATTTTTTTGACAAATCATATTTTTTGTGTTTGTTAATCGAGTACTTTTTTTGCTAACCGATGCTAAACATGAAACTAAGATCACTTGAAAGATTGGATTATAATCTAACATTGCTGAAATTTCCAGCCTGCGATTTTTTGCGTTTTCGGAGATATGCCATTTTGAACATTTACGTTTTATCAAAATTTGCTGCAATCTACACTGCCGCTCTAATCTAGTCCGTCCCATATGTAAAAAGTGGATGCTGAGATAACGACGTGAGAAGGCCAAAAAATGTTGCACCATTTTTCACATTTCCAATCAATTTTGTTTTGCTGAATTTTCATACAATTATTTCAATATTAGTTCAACAAATATTTCTAACATGAATTTGTTTCATAAAATTTAAAATTTAGGGATAAATTTGTGTTATTTTCATACTAGAACTGACTTGCCTTTATTATTCTATAAATAAAGGCAAGTCAGTCAATGATATCAAGGTAGGCTTGAACATTTTCACCAGAAGTTAAACTGTCATTTCAAGGTTTGTTTGGGTAATTTCCAAGTATTTTTCACAAATAGTATAAAATTAAGTTATTTTATGTTTATTTCAGATTTATTCATTATAGTAAAGTTCATAACTATTAAAAAGTAATCATAAACGAGACTAAAATACTACAGAGGCAAAAGATATTTGAATGCGTGTCTCAACGTCTGGACCGTTGAAATTTAGTGATCCACAATCTACGTTTACCGGAAGTAGAACCTCTTCCAGAACTAGGACCAGGGCAGTTCATTCAAGATTGAATAGAACTTATTTTATTACATTATTACTCATAATGGTATGTAGTTTCTTGTTTTCTCATGGTTGTCCCTTGCATGAAAAAAACACAAATGGTTTAAAATATTACGCATCAAAATTTATAAACATTCTTGCAAATATAAACTACTTATAATCTTTACTTAAGTTCTGCGGGTTCATAGAAACTTAGTCCTTGGCATTTAAATAGTTCCACGTCCATTCAGTCAATTCATGAGACATTTCTTTAGAAGGAACTGACTTGCCTTTATTTTACATATGGGACAGCACGAAAACGATTTTTATTTTGGAATTTTCAGAACAAACATCACTTTTTTATTAAGTGGGCTCAAAGTACATGTAAGAACAATGCTTTTGCTATGTTTATCTCAAAAATGACCAAAATACATATGGGACACACTAGATTACTAGACTAGATTAGAGCGGCAGTACATATGCGCCCGTTTATTTCACTTGCTTTGCTACCTACTTCGTGGGCATCGTCGCTTCAAAAATCAATACCTGGTTTCAAGAAGTTCGAAATGACTTTATTGGAATTTTCTGTTGCCTACATTTAAAATTGAGTACCTTAGTCAAAATAAGGTATTCGTACCGAAGTTTCTCAAGCGAAACTGGAGAATCTCAGTTTGATACCGAAAAAAGTATTCAGCAAAATGTTGACTTAGCATGATGAATTTCTTCAATCCATGAAACTGATCCACATTTAAGTTCTATGTTGGTTAGTACAAAACATCATAAAAAGTACCTTTAACATATCCTGAAGCTGTCACAAACTCTATAATCAAATGAATTTTAAGAATATGGTTTGTATTTTATCGTTTTACTTCATAATTAATATTGTGGATAAAATTTATTTTTCTGTTATTTGATTTAATAATTAAAATATTCGCAATTTATGCCCATAAGGGTGGGAGGGGGGGGGGGGGGTTGTCTCAAGTTATACGGCATGGACTCACAAAAAGAAACACACAACAGGAAATAATAAAGATTTGACTTAAAATGAATTTATTACGCTTAACAAAAATTTGTTGGTGGGGAGGAGGAGAGGGGGGGGGGGGTGAAAGAAAGAGGAGGGAGGGGTTGTGTCCTTAAAGTGGGGTGGGAGCTTATCCATAATTTAATAATATAAACTTGCAATATAATATATATGCAATTCTGTTTCACTTGCAAATGTATGAAAAGACTATTTATTATAAACAATCAACTATCGAGGTTTTTAAGCGAAGATGGCGTTCGAATGATGAACGCCCGAAATGTCAAAATCACGCAGTGGTACCAACATTACGGAACAAGTGTGCCATGGCATGACAGCCATATTTTTTTTTCTAATGTTGGTGCTACTGAGCGATTTTGACATTTCGGGCGTTCACCATTCGAGCGCCATCTTCGCTTAAAAACCTGGATTGAAAAACATGAAAAGTCATAAAAATCGACGTATATCATTTCAATACCATACAATTACCTAAATTTGTATCAAAAAAACATTTTAAAAGCAAAAAAATAATTTGGCCGCCTGTTTGTATGGAGATGGCCCATAGTGCACGGATCAGCGTCCATCGTAATGGAGCATAAACCCCATATTATCTTCTTCAACTCTGTAGGCCAGCCTCAGCCGGGTGTTTAACCCTTGCTGCTGGCGAATGATCCAACTCTTGATGCATCTTATCTTGTAGTTTGAAAGTTTGTCAAACTTATGACAATTTAAGGTGCAATTACTGTAGTACTATCATAAGTACTACTACAAGTGTCAAACTACTACAACTACAGTTAAATGCCAATGTTAACTGATAAGAAATGCTCGAGTTTCTTGGCGCGACGCGAATTCGTCACCGTACAAAACCATTTAATGTGATTCAAGGAAGGTCGTACTCACCACAAGCCAGTCTGCAGTCTGCCACCTTCAAGCTAAGTAGAGCGTGCACGGCCAAGGAATCCGACTCGGCGAAGAGGCGTTCCGTAGCAGAAGCCGTAGAGGTGGACAGGGAGGAGCTACCGTCGATGTCAACGCCGCTGCTGCACGCTGGCTTAGTAGTTGGTTCAACCTTCGAGCAAACTATACTTTCGAGCACAATTTTGCGCACACTTTCACACAGGCACAGACACTATTTCCGCTTTTCGCTGAACTCTTCGCTGAACTCCAACAGCTGCTTGAGCACACTTCTTCGGCGAACTTCTTCTGGTGCTGTTGGGTGGGGCAATTTGAGCACTTGTTGTCCGCGGAAGACCCTTGCGTAACTTGCGGAAACTGGGGACACTTTCGGGGCAAAAGCAATGATTTTCAGACAAGCTTGTCGTAGAAGGGGTAACAGAAGAAGAGGGACACAGGAATCGACGCCGCGTGGACGTTTCTGATGGAAGAGAGATGTAGGAAGAACACGACGACGATGGCGACCGTCGGTGGCGAGACTTGGGGACTGAATGAACACTTTTGAATGATTCAATAGCTGGTTACTGGCTTTGGTTTAGTTCGGCGCGGTGTCTGTCTCTGTATGCTGCGACAGCGTGTGGGTTGATGATGTACGTACTGTAGTTGTGTGAAGTATACTCGGATGAACCAAGTCATCATCTTCAAAGGTTTTTGTATTTGAAAAATGTAGCAAGGTGTGTTGCACATGGTTGTAGTCACAGAAAGAACGCTGTAAAAAAAGATGCATACACAACATTGAATTACCAGCTCAGCTAGAGTGTGATGAGCATAAATTTAATCAATTATGTCCTTGAAATAAAACTCTGCACATTTTAAATGTATGTTTAACTACAGCCCTGACTCAATTTTATTTCATATTATTTCGTGCTATTTTTATTTTTTTCACTAGATTTTTTAGCAAAATTTGCATTTGAAGAACCTTCTGTAACCAAGCGGTAAATGAAAAAGAAATAGTTGCAAGGAACACCAAATCTTTATGGAGCAGCCAATCACACAAGTTATAAAATTGTAATTTCTTTGTAATTTTTTTTTTTTAAATTGTATTTTTTTTTTGTAATGAATTAAATTGAAATTTTTATTTTTTATTCCTCACATCTAATTCAGACCTGATCCCTGGTCTGGTTGTTCAACTAGAATTCCAAAACCTAAATCCAAAAATATGACCTCGATTGGACGGAAACTCAACAGCCCCCGGCAAAAAACATTTCCTTAGGATTTTGTACGAGAAAACACTTTCAAATGTGTGGCAGTTTGAGAAAATCAGCCATTTTTGCGATCCATGTCAAAATAATAGGTGCGTAATTTCCAAGGTTGTTAACGATAAAATTATCGAGACTCGATAACGATAATCTATCGTTATTTCGATAATTTTATCGGCAATAGTCTTATCTCCGATAATGGAAGATAACTCAATTTTAAAATCATTCTAAAATCGAATTAATTCAACCATATTATGTTAAAGCTTTAATGCTTTCTTTTCAAAGTATAAATACTTAGAATTGTTCACCAAATACCGTATTTTTCGAAAGTACTCAAATTTTCAATATTTGCATTATGGGTATTGTAGTTTTTTGATACTAAAATTGAACCATCAACTTCTTGGCTGTTGATCCGACACACTACCACCACGCCATGGACGCTTGATGAATTTGTGTGACAGAGCACCAACATATGCTTCTCTTTGAAGTGGTGCTCGGGGACGCGCCAGCTTTATATGTGTTGGTGAGAACTGCAGATCGCTGACATGTTTACACACGGGCAAAAATGACCTACGGGCTTGCTGCAAAAAATGTTATAAAATGTAACATTTTCTGCAGCAAAGCCACTGTTGCAGATTCTGACATATATTTTTCCTTTGGGTGTAGTTTCGGATAGAACAGACACAGAACATCTAAAATAGTGCATCGTTTTCCAAATTTCAAGCTTTTAAGTGTTCTAAAAACTGCTGTCCCTATTCAGACTGTAGTCCCGATTCACCCCAGGTTACGGTACTAAAAAAATCACAAAATACTGTATTCTTTCGAAAGTACTCTAATTTTCCAAATATGCAATATTGTATCAACCGAAGCGAAATATGTAATGCATTTCACATTCTTGGAGTTTTTTTAAGTACTGTTTAAAAAAAAAGTTTTTTTTTTCGAAACAACTAATTTTTTTATAATTTGTAAATGAGCTTCAAACGAAGCTAAGTTTGATATGCATTTTATTTTATTAAAGTTTTTTTTATTGGAACACTAAAATTATCACAAAATAATGTATCTTTTGAAAAAAAAATCAATTTAAAAAATCGCAGGGAAGCGAAATTCCGAATGCCTTTTTCCAGCATAGTTTCACTTTTTGGCATTGAAAACCGGACAAATAGTTGCACTATGTCGACGCTATTTTGGTGAATAATTAATTTAAAATAAATTTTTTATTGTTTTACAATTTTGGTGATGAAGAGAAAATCTCTGTTTGCTTTTCTGTCTAAGGTTCAGGAAATTTTCGGATCTTATCGAAAAACATATTTTATATCGGTAGTTAGTCAAGTTTGGCCATAACTTCTACAGGTATAGCAATTCAAGTGTTTAACAAAAATATCCGTTTTTAGAGGCAATATCTTGAAAACTGTGCACTAAATCGAAATTTCTGTAATGTACTTTTGATTGGACATCTAAAAAAGGTAAAACAATTTTACGACTTTTTTCACAATTTTCGAAAAAGATGGCTTTTTGACATCTTACATATATGATATATCCAAAAACGAGAATTTTGAAAAAATGTGCGCAATTTTTTGGTGTGAAAAATCGTTTTAAAAAATATAGTTTTTAGAAGCGTAACCATTTTTCCGAGGCACCAAATCAGAAAATCCGTTCTCAACTCGTTCAGACATATATAGACGAACTTATGTTGCAAAATGTCTTCTTGGGCATAGATATTTTTAAAACAAAACAAAATACGAATAAGTTTGCTCATTCTGTGAAGGATTGCTTAGATTTTGTAATACATGAAAAATCCAATTTGCAGATTTTTTTATATTTTTTTTACCAATAAAAATGTCAAAAACAACGCTTAATTCAATTTAAATTTAACTTATATTAAATTAAAATTCAAAAATTTTATATAAAGTTTTAATACGGCGAATCTGTAGATGTAAACAAGTAAGGTAGACTGTTAGTTTACAACTAAAGATTCGCCTTATTGAAAATTTAATACGGAATTATAATAGTAGTTTATGCAACAAGTTGCAAAAAGAGGATTTTTTCAGCACGAGTCGTACATTTATGCAACGAGGTTCACCGAGTTGGATAAATGCGAAGAGTGCTGAATAAATCAAGTTTTGCAACGAGTTCCATACAACACACACTGAGTAATATTTTATGTCATAATTTTCATGTATTTTGTCAATAAAACGTTTAAATCAAAAAAATGTTGAAAAGTGTTACTTTTCGAAACAAGTGCTGAAAAGTTCAACTTTTCAGCACCCATTTGAGTGCTGAAAAGTTCAACTTTTCAGCACCCATTTGAGTGCTGAAAAGTAGAACTTTTCAGCATTTCTTTTGAAAAGTGTTGCTATTCGATTCTGTTATTTTTGGTACAGAAAAGTAGGCTATTTCGTCGTTCAAGAATGACAGGAAAATTAAGTAGTTTCACGACGGAATTGCAAAAAATGGGTCTAGCTCATTTCCCCGAATGACATTTCCCCGAATGCCATTTCCCCGAAAATCATTTCCCCTAATTGGCCACATCCCCGAATACCACTTCCCCTAATCAGCCACATCCCCGAATGCCATTTCCCCGAATATCATTTCCCCTAATCGGCTATATCCCCGAATGCCATTTCCCCTAATCGGCCATTTCCCCGAATGCCGTTTCCCCGAAATGACACTTACGCCAATTGCCGTTTATTTAAATTTAAAATTACTCGAATTTGCATATCCCCTAATCATCATTTTCGCTAAAGCCTTTTTCCATGACTAACAGTTATTTTCTTTCTCAATTTTACCGAACAAACAGCTTTTTCGGGTATGCTGATGATCTCGCTGTTGATTAAATGTTGTAAATTGGGTAGTAAAGCCCTTTGTCAATTTTTATGAACAACGGTAAAAAACACGATTGAAAACCATTTCTGATAACTTTTTTTTATTCATTTTTATGCAAAAAAAAGTTTTTGACAAGACAACATTTTTCCGATGGATCAACTATGCCCCCCCTGGATCGAGCTGTCAAGTAGGAGCTTTTCTGCCAAGAAGGGCCGTGAAGTGAATTTTTAGAAATTGAATTAAAAATCCCTTTTAAATCCTTTGCGGTCGTACAAAGGGTCATTGTACTTAGTAAAGCTTATTTTTCTTGTGAACAATAATATCACAAATTTAAGCTTAATTTTAGGACCCAATTACTAGATTTTTTGTTGTTCAATTAACATTTGTATTCAACCGCATGATTAAATGTTGTTTTTGAGAAATTTGCAAGGAATTTTTTTTTCGAATTTTGTTCAAGAACGCAAAAATCGAACAAATAGGTACATAAGGCTGGTATAAATTTTTGTTGATTATACTTTTCGCCAAATCCCAAACCAGCAATGCGAATAAAATGATCAGTGTGAACGGGGTTCTGTACTACGAAAATCGCACGGTTTGTTTTCTGAATCATAAAAAATAACAAAATTTCTATTGCATTATTATTATCATGTCTATAAGAAAAAGGTATTTGTTTTGAGAATGTATAAAAAATAGTCTGTAACAATATTCATTGTATTTGAATGAATAGTACCAAACCTTACAACACCCCTTCCCCCCTAAAATGCTACGTCTGTTCTGAGTGAAGCCAAAAAGAAAGTTGATCATTCAAGGCCAATACGAACCTTTCAAGAAATATTATATGTAGTTTGATGTGATAAAAATTGCCATCATTTTTTTCTTACACAGTCGACTCTCTGGTCTATCGATGAATTCTTCAGTCCCTGTTTGCTTTAAAAATCTCTTCCGGTTGTCAATAATTTCAGTTTTCATGGCTTGCATAGACATTTTTCTTGGCGAAACGAAGCTTTAAAGGGTGTTTGACATTAGTTTGGTTTTGTTTGATGGACGTTGCCATGATTCTCTCCCATAGCTGGGTATCAAGAAAAAAATATTTTCAATCGAGTCTTCATTTTGCATCGTTCTGTAATCTGATGATTCTCTTCCTCGACGGTCCCTTGGATATTGACAAGCAGAGAGTCGACTGTAAAATGCTATTTCCCCGAACGCGGTCAAGCCGAAATGCCCGGTGCCCAGGAGCGCGCGCGCTCCGGGGCACCGGGCATTTCGGCTTGACCGCGTTCGGGGAAATGGCGTTCAGGGAAATGACTATTCAGGGAAATGACTATTCAGGGATATGACTAATCGGGTAAATGGCATTCGGGATTGTGGCCCATTCGGGAAAATGGCATTCGGGAATGTGGACGATTAGGGGAAATGGGTAATTCGGGTAAATGGAATTCGGGGAAATGATTATTAGGGGAAGTGTCTTTTCGGGGAAGTGGCATTCGGGGAAATGTCCCTTCGGTAATATGGGTTTCGGGAAAATGTCATAGATTCGCAAAAAATATATTTTTATAAAAATAATTAATAACAATGTTCCAAAGATTTCTTAGCGAATAATCCACTAATTGCATTGATACCAAAGCAAATTGTTCAATTTCTAGATAGCAAACTATAAAACAAATCGAGCTACTCGAGCGTACCGTATCATCGTTATCATAGTGCAAATTTGCTCCAAACAATACCAGTAATTTTACGCGGAATCAACTGGTCGTCGCGAGAGAGTCCCCTCTCATCAGCTGCTGTAATAATAACAATCATCATCATCATCATCCTCGATATCACTCCATGTCCCAATGTTTGCGTCCCCCCTTATTTTTAGACTAAACGCAAACTCACTTTTCATGTAAATGTTGTGTGACTTCCAGCTGGTAGTGACTAGAAGACAGTTCAAGGATCCAAACTGGAGGGAAGCATGCGCATCAGCTGGCCAAGCATTTCGCCGGCAAGCCAGACACCCTCGAATCCGAATTTCGGCAAAGGTCACACCGTCAGTGTCACGTTCGACGCTGCCGGTTCCAGCCACGCGGTTACGGTTCCTCCTGTGTGAGGTCATTTGAAGAACACCGATTCTGAGTGCCAGACTAGTCAAGTGGTCAGCTGTAGTTCCATGGCTATCGCCCGGAAACAGCTGGAATAATCCTCTTCTTTAGAAGAGCCAAGTAAATCCTACAAGTGTTGTTGGCTTGAAGTGGTACAACTCGCAGTCCAAAGTAGTGGAGTGTGTGTGATTTTGGTAAGAGTACGGTAAGGATAACCTACATTCTTATGTAATGCGGAAAAGCTGCGTGGGTGATTGGCTCGTGACTGGAGCATGATTGAATAAGTATTCAATGAAATTTTGGGTGAGTCATTACTTCGTTGTGGTGTGGAAATACCAAGTGATGACGGAGAATCCTATTTTGATATAGCATATAGTATATAACGTCATGATTCGAAATCCGGGCACTTAGTAGCATATATTTTTTGTTATAGCTGGCAAAAAATCATGTAATGTAAAATATGTCTTTTCTAACAATTTTTCATCAGAATTGGAAAATTTAAATGACTTGTTGTGCTTCGAATCTCGGACCCTCGTTTTTGAATCGCACAAATTTGGACTGAAATGTTAGTGAATGGCATTCTTTAGGTCTCAACTAAGCTGTTAACATCAAAATAAGCGATATTTCATATATCAATTTACTAGAATTTAAGGAAATCAAAACCATAAATTTCGGCTTTGCCTTCCCGGTGCTTCGGACGCCTATGAAATATTTCAGTGAAATGTTTCGCATATTTGGTTAACTTTTTATTTTATTCTATTTAATTTTTTTGGCATTAACTACAGCGTTCAAACAAACTTCAAATGAAAGTTGATGTTAGAATTAATTAAATAACACAGTTTTGACATTCATAATGCGAACTTATATCCAAATAATTGATAACACAAGACGAGGTGTCCGGGTTTCGAAGCGTCCTGGAATTCGAATCATGAAGTTCATTGAAAAAAATATCTTCGATTCGGATAACTGAAAACTGACGGAAATGTTTATTTAACTTTTCTATTTAACTTGAATAGATGTAGAACAATAATTGCAACAACAAAAATCAAGCAGAAAATAGAAAACGTAAATAGAAATTCAAAACAGAATGTGGATAAATCGAGCTTTAATCCAGACTCGATTATCGGAAATTTCAAGTTTGATTATCCGAAGGTTTGTTTGGACTTCGAATCTATCTAATCAAAATAAGTATTTCTTTATTTTTAAACTTTTAACATCAAATTCGGACTCTGCGGGCCGATTCCAGTAAAATTTTAATGGTTGAAAATTTATTTTTTTTGCCTAAAAAAAGTTTTTGCGGTGCTGTTGTACATTGGAATTTCATAGAAATTCTAAATATTTTACATACAGCTCAAACATGCTAAATATGACTATCAATGCAGAAAAATGGGTTTTAGATTGTTTTCAGTTGATTTGACTTTTATTTTCATCAAAATTTTAAAGTTTTTTGAAAAATATTTTATTTGTTCCTGATTTTTCGGACCGATTTTGAAGGGGCCTAAGTGCAATCAAATAAAACACTTGAGGTCCTATAAGCTATTAATATTCAGATGTTAAAAAAAGTTCTAGAGTTTAAAATGCACTCCCTTGCGTTTATTAACATTTTTATCAAGTTTGAGCTAATTTAAAAATATTTTGAGTTTAAGGGGTTACATACATGTATATCAGCAAAAAAGTCAGAGGTTGGTGTGAGCACACACTTCAACTTTTTTTAAATTCTTTTTACAGGGCCCCTTTTTTTATGTAACCCCTTAAGTGAATTTTCGATGTACAGTACCGCATAAAGGTTTGTTTTTCGCAAACAAAAACATCTTCGCTATATTTATTTTTTTATTTTTTCAACACTAATGATTATAAACCAACCGTCCTACTGAATAATGCATTTCCATGCCGCTTTGCATAGAAATGTTAAAATTCCTGTTAATTTTTTTTAAATCTGATATTGTATCCAATTTAGATTTTTCTAAGTTAAAAAAATCAAATATTATACAATATTATAGTCTACAAACTTTAATATAAAGCCCTTTAAAAAATATACGTTGCCTAGATATTAAATAATCAAAACAAGATAAATAACAGCTATTTCAAACGATAATATCATATTAAATAGTTGTTTATGCAACAAATTGCGAAAACAAGACTTTTTCAGCACGAGTCTTACCGAGTTGGATGAATACGACGAGTGCTGAAAAAATCAAGAATTGCCTAACAAACTTTTTTGCAATTCCGATACAAGTGATGGAAAGTTCAATTTTTCAGTTAGTTGTTATTTTAGCAGCAACCGGGATAAGGAGAGCACTGGTAAAAATCTATTAGTTAAAAATCGTCTCTTACACTGAAATTAAAAAAAAGTACCAAATTGTCCAATTCTAAGAATTTTGGCCCCTTTTCTTATTTAGTAATCCAAAAAACCCAATAACTAAAAAAGGAAAGGAGCCAAAATTCCTCGAATTTTGGAGTTTTATACTTTTTTATTGCAGTATAGTCAGTTCAACCCTCTACAACCCATTTTTCAACCAATTTTTGATCTTTAAAAAGTATTGGAAAGAAGAACTATTTAAATTTTAGAAAGTTTATGGGATGGATGTTTTACTTGTTTTAAAATGTTTATAAAAATGCCATTTTTAGGGGTCAACTATGGCTGTGTTTTTGAATAACATTTCCTTTATTTTACTTTAAGTAAAAAGAAGTATGCATTAACTTTTCCAGTGTCCAAGACTTTAACTCTACGCATTTTTAAAATTTAAATGATAATGGTGCCATTTTTTGCAGAAAATTGAAAAAGTGACTGTGAAAACATGAAAAATTAGATAGGCAAAATGTAATTATAGGAGGTGGTAGAATAGGGCAAATACTACCGAAAACAGAAATTAACTAATCAAGATAAATGCAAATTAAAATACTAAAATGAAACAAGAAAAACATAAAACAAAAGAAGTAAAGTTTTTCGTAGAACAAAAGTTGCTCAAAATGACCTCCTGAACACGGGATAAATAAAAAATTTCGACAAAAAAAAATTGGAAAGAAGGGGGTTAATCATGAAATATCTTTATAAAACTTTCAGGAGTGATAGTTCTGCATGTATGTAACCCCTTAAGATTTAACATGTAAAAGTATATTTGAAGAAAATGCAAAGGTTTGTTAGATTGTTGAAACATTCTAAGCATTTCGAAAATATATTTGATAGCTAAAATATTTAAAGCTAAAAATAATGTCGTTATTTTCAAACATTTTTCGGTAATTCGGTAATTTTGGAATATACCCTTCCGGCAGCAGCTGAAGATTCATGCAGTCCCACGTCGCATGTTCGGGTGTAGACCTACGGAAATGTCGTTATTTCCAAACATTTTTCATAAATAAATTTTAGCTGTGGAATTCAAGTGTTGGGCATAAAAACCATTTTAGCTTAGCTTGGTTGACCGTGCAGACACTAACCGAGCATAAAACTTGCAAAAAAACTAGTTTGGTGACGATAAGGAAAATAAATACGTCAGGAAAAATGCAATTAAAAAAAAAGTAAACTTTTTTCAAGACTTTAGTATGGCCGTTGCAAATGTTTTTCAAAGTTTATGTTTATGTTTTTATCGGATCTCAAAAATCTAAATCACTTTAGAGTAGTTAAGCGATCAAACTTCGATTATCAGTAGTGAAACTGTATCTCCTAAAATTTAACTTTAATTCGATTTATGCTTGATTTATTTTTATTAGAAGATTGCGATACTACAATGTAAAATCATTGTTTCCTGATTTGTTTCGAAAACATTTTTATAGTAGGCTATTTGCACTTGAAAAAAAACCGATTCAAAATAACGTTCTACATAGCAAATTACACAAAAAAAAACAAGGAAAAAGACTATACTATTTTCAAACGTTTTTCCAACTTTTCAAACATAAAATCTCAAGAAAAGTAAGCATAGTTTAGCCTAACTCATTAATTAAGACTTAAAATTAATAAAACTGATCGATAAATTTACTTCAACATTACGTCCCCAAATCCACACACCCAACACCACGCAGCTTTTTACGCTATTCAGCGTCCTACCCTGAATCATTCATAATTCTATTTGTTTTCTATTTTCAGACCAAATTTCTCCTCACCGACCGACCGTCCTGCAGGCAAGCCAAAATCCGCCGTGCACGTGATCGTAGAATCGTTCTCTTTTTCAACGCCACAGGTTTCTCTTGGTCGTGATGTCCCCAAACAATTTCGCAAGATATCTATGATTTTGCGGGGCGGTTTTTGTTTCCTTTTGTTCAAACAAAAGAATATCATTCCGCCAGAGAAGCTGTAGGAGATTGTGGCGTTGCGATAATTCTCTCCCCCACTTGAGGTGAAATACTAACTCATTACTCGCAGAGATTAGTACGACGGCCGGTTCCACTGAGTGGAGACGTTTTAGTAGTAGCGTTTTTTTTTCTTCAGTTGATACATTGGATCATTGCGAAGTGGACGCGTTACGAGAAGATCTTACTGAATTTTTCGAAAATCATGGAAAAGGCTCGGTTTCGCCACGTGTTGGACCTCTCCAAGGAGGAAAAGCGCGCCTTTCTGGACTCGTTCGACATGGTCATGTCGGATTGTGACGGTGTCGTGTGGAACTTCACCGGACCGATTCCGGGCGTGGATCGGGCGCTGCAGCTGCTGAAAGCCAGAGGAAAACGGCTGGCGTTTATTTCCAACAACGGAATGAGAACCATGGACGAGTACAGGCAAAAGTTCCACGAGCTCGGCGTTGATGAACAGGACCAGGACATCGTCCATCCGGCGCTGACCACGGTCAAGTACCTGAAGTCGGTCGGAATGCAGGATGCGGTTTACTGTATTGCCACCGAGGTGTTCAAGGACTACTTGCGGCACGCGGGATTCCAAGTGTTGGACGGGGTAAGTTTGATAATGGCTCATTGATTGTGTATCCTTGGGCCGGCTATGAAATTATGGGAAAGTTAAATATTTTTTTTTATCTTCATTCCAGCCATACGACCGCCTCCCAGATGACCGCGTCGCCAACCCGGTCCGGATCTTCACCGAGTACTTCCAACCGTCCGAGCCCAAGGTCGGTGCCGTCCTCGTCGACCTGGACGTGAACGTTTCGTTGGCCCACCTCATGAAGGCCAAGTGCTACCTGGAGCGCAGCCCGGACTGTCTGCTGCTGGCCGGTGCCACCGACTACATCGTGCCGCTGGGCACCCGGATGGACATCATCGGCTCGGGCTACTTCATCGAGGTGCTGGAAAGGGCCACCGGACGGAAGGCACTGGTGCTGGGCAAACCGGGCCAGGCGCTGGCGGAGTTCATTATCGAACAGTTCCACGTGACGCACCCCGAGCGGACACTGTTCATCGGCGATATGTGAGTAGTATTTTGACTGGTCAGTTACGGTGGACTGATAAGACGGAACAATAGGGTAGGTTATTAGCATATACGATGGATTTTGAGCACTGACAACAGTTATCTCAACGTATATTATGCTTCCTTACTCGAATGCACAGTGGTCCGAAACCGAAATCTAGCGTGACAAAATTGATACCGGCCACACGTTAAGATTTAGAGCTTTGGTGTCTTCGGGACAAATGATCAGGGTCAATAGGGGCATCTTTTGGTATGGTGGACATTAGGGTGGTCCAAATTTTAGGGTGGTTCAGAATTTTTATTTTGGCGGGATGACGAGATAGCGCTTTGGTGTCTTCAGAAAAGTTGTAGAAAACACCATTCTGAGCAACTTTGCTGAAGAGCACAAAGCTCTATCTTCAAACGGGAAGTTTCTAGAGCCATTTTTGTAATTTAGGTTGAAGTGTTTATGAAAAAATGAGTTTTTTGAATTTATCAACTCAGGCTTGTGTCGTAGCGAGTTGGTGTCTTCTAGACATTTGTAGAGCTTATCAAAACACACATTTATCTTCCAAGAGAGCAAAAATCGGACCTTTAAAACGAAAGTTATAGCCAAAATACGACGAAAAAGACGCCATTTTGAAATGTGAATAACTCGAAAAGGTGGTGGAGTTTGACCTCGCTCTTAGAAGCATCTGAAAGTACACATTTTAGAGTACATTTGCTGAAAATATCTCGGGGGTCTTTTTTGTTTAACTTATTTAATCTCAATTTGAAAATGAGCATTTTTTAATCGTTTTTTGCCCATAACTTTTGATAGAATTGACCAAAATTCATTTTTCAAGAATAAAAATGTTCATTTTGACAAGCTCTACAATTGTCTAGAAGGGCTCAAAAATGTACAAAATGATCTAGTGGTTGTAAAAGAAGAAACAACTTTTGGCTGAAATATTTCAGGAATCAACAAAATAATTAAATTTATTCCTGAAATATTTCAGCCAAAAGTTGTTTCTTCTTTTACAACCACTAGATCATTTTGTACATTTTTCAGCCCTTCTAGACAATTGTAGAGCTTGTCAAAATGAACATTTTTATTCTTGAAAAATGAATTTTGGTCAATTCTATCAAAAGTTATGGGCAAAAAACGATTAAAAAATGCTCATTTTCAAATTGAGATTAAATAAGTTAAACAAAAAAGACCCCCAAGATATTTTCAGCAAATATACTCTAAAATGTGTACTTTCAGATGCTTCTAAGAGCGAGGTCAAACTCCACCACCTTTTCGAGTTATTCACATTTCAAAATGGCGTCTTTTTCGTCGTATTTTGGCTATAACTTTCGTTTTAAAGGTCCGATTTTTGCTCTCTTGGAAGATAAATGTGTGTTTTGATAAGCTCTACAAATGTCTAGAAGACACCAACTCGCTACGACACAAGCCTGAGTTGATAAATTCAAAAAACTCATTTTTTCATAAACACTTCAACCTAAATTACAAAAATGGCTCTAGAATCTTCCCGTTTGAAGATAGAGCTTTGTGCTCTTCAGCAAAGTTGCTCAGAATGGTGTTTTCTACAACTTTTCTGAAGACACCAAAGCGCTATCTCGTCATCCCGCCAAAATAAAAATTCTGAACCACCCTAAAATTTGGACCACCCTAATGTCCACCATACCAAAAGATGCCCCTATTGACCCTGATTATTTGTCCCGAAGACACCAAAGCTCTAAATCTTAACGTGTGGCCGGTATCAATTTTGTCACGCTAGATTTCGGTTTCGGACCACTGTGGAATGGATCAATTGTCCAGCTTCCGTAACATGACTTGGCACAATTTGCTTAAAAAAATTTGGTAATGTTCAAACGTTGTCAATTCTTAACAGGTTACCTCAGGATATGGGGTTCGGCACGCGGTGTGGCTTCCAGAAGCTGCTAATGCTGAGCGGGGGCACCACCAAGGAAATGCTGTTCGGCCACGGAATGGAGCACGAACTGCCCCACTACTACGCGGACAGTTTTGCGGACTTTGTGCAGCTGTACAAGGACGTGGAAGATTGAGCTTGGTGTTTAGAATCGAACAAATCAAACAAAATACAAACTAGATGAAATTTGACACAAACCTTAATAGATTAGTTGATTAAATAAATTAAAATGCGGTGTGATAAAAAGAACCACTTCAAAAAAGAAACGCTAACAAAGCTGTATGAATGTTTCTGATAATTGTTAGAGAATAAAAGAATAAAATATAAGCTATAATTAGAGCTTGGATCAATTATGTTATGTTGTTTTTTTTTTTATTAAATATCCATAACTTTTAAACATTACAGATAGACTGTCCACAAGGGAACAATTTTAATACATAAAAAAAACTCAAAAATAGTTTAGAACTCGCGATTTACTGGAAAATTACCTGTTTTAAAAAAAAATATATCCATTTTAATGTCTAAAAAAATTCTTTAAATTGTTTTAGAATTTCTCTCTTTAAAACCAGATAAGAAAATTTTGCCACAAACGCCAATAGGATGATCTTGTTGGAAATTTCCAGCCGAACATTTTTGTTTTATTTAAAAAATAGTTGTTTATGTCACAAGTTGCAAACAGAAGATGTTTTAATTTGATAATGACAGAAAAAGTCCGATGCAAATACAAGCTTTTCATCTAAGTAGTAAATCTTTCCCAGTTCCTGAGAGGAACACCCTTGAAGAGTATCGGGGCCGGCATTCACAATGCGAATTCAGTGGCACATTTCATAGGTCGCCTTCCTAAGGTGTCGTTGATTAGGTCCAGCTTGTGACGATGCACTACCTACCCTTTACTAAGCAATCGAATCCAGAAAAGTAACAATCATCAGTTCGTCGCCGTCGTGCTAACTTGTCGTACGTGCATTTTAGGCCAAATTGAGTTAAGAACGCCATTTTGGGCAGCTGACAATGCCTCATCTTTTGACCTTCACAGATCCCCAAAATTCGAATTCAATCCTGAGATATTCAACGAAATCCGAAAAACTCCGTGCATTTTGTCCCTTTCATATGAAAGTAGGGGAAATTCTCGTATGTTTGGCAGGTTAAGCACTCGCTCCTAACTCCATCCAATTTGCTGATTTTCACTTTTTGAACAACATTTTTTTCAAAACTTATTGAGCTATTTATCACTCGAGATTAGTTGAAAATGCTTCGAATGAGCTGGAATTGAATGTCAAAGTGCTGATATGGCAACATTAGAGGCACGCTGGAATTAGATGCTGTTCCCCTAGTTTCAATCCTTCAAATCCTCCTGTGCAATCTGGTCACCAGGGGGTAGCGAAGAAGCCGCCATCTTGGAAGTTCAGAAAACAAACACTCAGAATCAGTATTATTCATATTATTTTGGTAACACGAAGTGTGTTATCCTGGTTAAACTCAAAAGTCCCATGCAAATGTGTAAAACCAAACCGAAAAATGTGTAATGCCGATTCACAGTGTACGGGCGCACTGTTTGATCGACCAAAAGAAAAAAAGCAAAAAAAGGTAAACAGAAAAATCACTTTTTTCGATATGAATTTTCAGCCAATATTTGGATGGAATCTCCAAGGATATGATAGAATTTGCCATCAGCAACACAATTCACGTGTTTTTTCAGGTATTTATCGTTTGAATTGCGGGAAAATTGAAAATCAAAAACCCAAACAATGGTTTGTTATGGGCTACCATTTGACAGCTAGTGCTTTTGTTGTGGGCTCTCATTTGACAACCGTGCTAATATCGACTGTTGTCAGTTTGCTTTGGTCGGAATAGGGTTGCCATCCCCCCGGGTCACTCCATGAAAATTGATATAAGTGTATCAACTGGCCAAAGGGATTTCAGGTCAGAACGCGTTTGACGCACGTACAAGTTAGACTACCGTAAACATTTGTAATCATAATGGGCTATCTACAATCACTTAGCTTAGAACATCTAAGTAAAGTAGTTACTTAGGAAAGTACGCAACTTACGGCCGTCATCCACAATCAACTTAGAAATTTTGCTGGGCTGATATACGTTGCTATGCAGTTGTTTGTTTACCTTTGATATTGAAACGTCAACTTACCGTAGATTTTGATTTTTTCAAACCATACGTCAGTTTCTAATTTGATTACTTTTCCATTGTAGAAGCTCGGCTTCATTTCCATTGATTCAAATTCCTAAGCTAAGTGAAATTTTCTAAGCTAAGTGATTGTAGATAGGCCATAACTCGAGACTACTCCAGCAACCAACTTCAACCAAACTTCGGGACAATGCACATAATGGTCAGCCAAACAAATCGTGTTTATTATTGTTTACACTGCGTGTTTTTGTTTTTGTTTATTGAAACATTAAAACGCGTTTTTCTCGGAACGTCTAAATGGCGGGTGCGACAAGATGGCACGACGACGTCGAGTTGTGTTGGTCCGAGTCGTTATTTGAACCCCGGTCTACCGCTTACGAGGCGGAAGCGCTACCACTACGCTACGTGACTCAGGCTTTTCATCTAGATAAAAAAAATCAAAATTTCAAAAAATCGTTTAAAATTTTCTAAAAGTTTCGTTTATTTTCAAAATGTTTCATGGTTAGGCTGGTACAAATTTTATAAATTTTTTTTTGTCAATTCGCTTTTTTCCGTGTATAATTTGTTTTCTCTTCCATAATTACAACTTTGCCGATGGCACCAAATCGATTGAAAACATCCTTCAAACAACTTTTTTTCACTAAAACTGCGATAACTTTAAAATTTAGGCTATGACGTACACATGTTTGGGTACCAAAAGTTACGTCTTTCAGTTACGAAATTCCGAGGAAACCGATAAAAATATGTTCAGACATATGGAGCCTAACGTTTCAAAAGGGCACATAACTTTTGTTGGTCCCGAGACCTTCAAAACCGCATTTCAAGTTTTCATAAAACCTCTTCAGCGATTAGCAAGATTAGAGCGTCCAATTTCCCGTCCCGGGAAAAAAAATCCCGGGAATTCCCGGGATTTCCCGAAAAAAAATATTTCCCGTTTCCCGGGAAATTTGTAAATTTCCCGGGAATTCCCGAAATTTAAGCGGAAGTATACATTTTCTTAAATTTTTGGAACTATTATTTGAAAATGCTCTGAAAAAATAATAAATGAACAAACTCAATATGATTTTGTTCAATTAAATGTATTGTTTGGTTTATATATAATTAATTAGATTATCAAAATTATGATATCAGAATTATTTCTGATAATATTAATTTTTGAAGCAACTGGGAATAGATCTTGCTTAATGAGTATTAAATTATTACAATTAGGTAAGCTTTTAACAGATTGATGTTACAGTAGTTGTTTGGTAACTGGGCTGAGAACGTAGCCCAGTCACCGAATGCTGCTCGCTAACTGGGCTGAACGTAAAATAACGAGGGGACCACCGATGCATTGTATTATCCTGATGTAATATAAACTTAAAAATTTCTCAAATATATTTACAATGTTTACTTTTCATATTTCTTTAATAATGACTTGAAATTAAATAAATGTTTGAAAACAGTTTTTTTATTTGTTGAACAGGCTCTTGGCATCCATTAACCCCTCGGTCATTTCGGTTTGTTTTGGTTTTTTGACGTTTGTCTGCTTTTTAAGTTGGCTACAGCCCAGTTATCGAGCGCCCAGTTAAAAAGCAGCCCAGTTAAACAACGTCCAGTTACCGAACAACTACTGTATTTCATCAAAACAATATTAACTCCTTACCTCTAAATTAAAATTGATATTTTTTTACGTTTCTATTTACCATAATCAAATGAGATGAAAATCGAATTTGTGCAAAAAGTATTGATTTAGTGCAAGTACAGGTGTTAGAGGGTTAAATGTGAAAAAATAGAAGACTTTTTGTGAAATGATGTTAATTTATAACATAAACCTTCACACATCTTTAACAGTCTGGACCCGAAGCCTGATTTTTCTGTTACATTCTTATTGGAATTCCATATAAACTGTAACGGGGATTACAGGCACCGGGTCCTGACTATTAATGATGTTAATTTATAACATAATTTAAATCATGTTGCATAACAATACAAAAAATTCATTGGAACATTACTTCTATTGTTCGTTCTCAAAAAAATGCAAAAATATATTCAAAGCTTGCTTCAAATATTTGAATTTGAAATACATTGGGTTGTTTGGAGTAAAACCAACACTAAAAAGCTACCATTTGTTCAAAAGCTGAAACCAGTATTTGTCATGAAAAACATAATTTCTACATGTTTTTATTTTCTTGTTTCAATAAACTGGTTACAGAGGCAAGTTTGAAATTTCTTATCAAAAAATACCAAAATACATTTTCTTGTAGTTGAATGATTTTTTACATGCAGTCAAGCTGTTAATTGACCTTCACACTTATTTTAACCATTTTTAACATTGTCCTTTACAATTTTGATGCATAATATCAATTATAACCAAGCTCATAGCAATTTTCACAAAAAAAAATAGTTTCCCGGGAAATTTGTAACTCCGGGAAATTGGACGCTCTAGACTAGATTTTTGAAACTCTTAACTATTTTTCCTGAAAAGGCTGTCAGATCATCTTTCATTTGCGTCCAAGACAGCTTAAATTGGTTGAAATGGTGCGGAGCTATGATTTTTTTATTTTTGAAAATGAGGTTTTTCTAATGGCCAACAAAAAAAAATCGGCCAAGGAACCCCTAAAAAATTTCGATCCCAATCAGGATACTTTTTTCGAATCATGCTGTGTTCGTGGAGAATTGCTGTATGTGAACATGGCACTACAAGGTGCTTCTTAACATTAATGTTAAAGTTTTAAACTTTGAATATGTTTATTCAGTACTTCAAATTTAAAAAAAAAATAACCGTCCACTAGCAACTGAATCTATAAGGTTTTTATAATTATTTATTTTATTTTAAGCCGGGACCCGTGGTGTACGGGCAAACGTAGTTTCCTCTGACCCAGTCGGCCTGGGTTCGATCCCAGAAGGCCCCGGTGGCATTTTTCGAGACTAGAGTTGTCTGATCTCTGATTTTATTTGATTATTTTATTTTTTTTTTCAACCTAGAATCTTTATTGTACATAACAGTCTGCTCACATTTCAGTTTGTATGAAATTCCAATTAGAATTGAAATGGGAATTACGAATTACACCAACTGAAAATCCAATTTCAAATATAAATTTTGTATATATTTATTTATTTTCGTTATTCGAAGTGGAACAAAGCACCCTTGAGCTGTTTCCGATATTCTGCATATTTCACATCAAAAAGAAGTTCTTATCAGAAATTCACATCTGAAACAATTAAAATCTATATTAAATAATTACGTTAAACTCCATATAAAGTTATCTCTTTTAATCTTTTAATAATGGATACGGAATATCATATCATGCTATGAAATATGGCATATCTTTAACAATCGTGAAAAATAAAAAAATGCAATCAAATCTAGTAAGTATCGAGTAATTTTTATATTTTATTAAATCAAACCGTAAAACGTTTTTTCAAAAAATTAGATAGTTTTTTAGTTGCATTATTATTCATTATTTTTAAAGTTTTCAACCCGTTTTTTTTCTTTTATTACCTTTCTCCACCACCCACCACTAGTGGAAAGTTACCGGAGCATAGTTTTGGTTTAGTCGTGTTGTTCGGGTTGATCACCTCTCACCACGAGGCGGCGTCTACCCGAATCGCCGAATCCGATGCTGCTGGGTATTTTCCATTCAGCTTCTGGTTCTGGTTGCAGTCTTATTGGAACAATTTTAATATGGTCTTGCAAAATGCATTTACTGCAACTACATCCTCATTTGAATATGTTAAATATTTAAATCGTTTTGCTGTTTGTCTGTTTGTTTTTTTTTATCTGAGATTTTAAAAATTTTGAACAAAAATGTATATGGTTTTTGCAAGTTGGTTTGCAGCAAAAAGGTTCAATTTTCCATGAAACTCCTAATGTTGCTTAGATGTCATATCTTTGAATTAAAAAAAATGTAAAAACGTAAATTATTATCCAAAACCTTAAAATAATGCTTTAAATGTGATTTTGAATTTCAATATATAGTTTTTTTTTTATTTTTTGTTACCAGGACTTTAAATTTATTTTTAAAGGCAATATTTGGAAAAGCAAAACTAGAAAAGTTTCAGACAATATTTTAAAAATAAAAAAAAATATTTCAAGAAAAAACTAAAATTGTGTTCATTAGGTTCATTATTTAAAAAAATATTCATATTTAATATCTTGAAGGGCCAGTCCTTGAACAATTTGCAGGTACTTAAAAAACTGTAGATTTGTTTATTGTTTTGCACTTTTATCAGGTTGCTGTTTTGGCATATGGGACATTTAT
Organism: Culex pipiens pallens; assembly: GCF_016801865.2. Taxonomy (NCBI): domain Eukaryota; kingdom Metazoa; phylum Arthropoda; class Insecta; order Diptera; family Culicidae; genus Culex; species Culex pipiens. The sequence continues at coordinate 17,928,077 of NC_068939.1, forward strand.
GCAAACATGGGCAGTGCATGCATTAGTTAAGACATGCGGAGCTTTTTCGAAATGGCATTTCAACACATTTTGGACAAATATTGTAACTAAATTTTGCTTCAACAACAAGCAGCCTCTTAGGTAGATCTATTTACTATCGTGACGACTTGTGACTAACCAGGTGTAAACAGCCTACTCCTTTCAACTATTATCTACTAATCCCCAAAGTACGACCGCCACTACTAGTGTCTTCAGCACAGTTCCATTCACGCAGGTCCCCACCGCCGTTGCACGTGCAGCGTGCTAGTGAGTGATCAGCAGTAGGCCGCGTGATTCCAACAAGAAAACCATGCTGGGTGCGTGCTGCGCGACTTTCATGCTTAGAATTAGGGATGGAAAAAAACCAAACATCTTTTTTTTTGTGGGATCAGAGTGGCCGGGTAGTGGGCCCCGGTTGCTGGGAGGGCGATAGAGTGGAAATTTCCACCGGGTTTTTGGGACGCGTCCTAGTCGATTTGGGATCTACTAGAAGGGTGTTTAGGACATTGTTTGAAGGTCATTCTTTGAAGATATTTGTTAAGTAGATATGGTTACTATAGTTCAAATTCAACAGTTACTACAAGTCTACTAGCAATCCTAGCGGTACTACTCAGATAGTACAATGGGTCCTTGCAAAAGGATTCGATCCAACAAGCAACAAGGATGAATGGAAATTTTTCGATTTCAGCGTCCCACATCATTCATAACACACGCACACAACCCTAAGGGATGCACCGGCGAACTAAGGGACAATAACAAAAGCATAATTTCTCCGCGCGCCTTCTTCCGTGTATAAAAGAGAGCGCCAAATCAGTACCCGGCATCAGTCATCGTCCCGCAGCGAGACAAACAACACGTGCTTGGTTCAGTTTCAAACAAAAAGTGTTCTAACAAGACTTCACCATGATCGTAGACAAGAGCAAGATTCGTCACCTGTTGGACCTGTCCATCTCGGAGAAGCGCACCTTCCTCAACTCCTTCGACACGATCCTGTCCGATTGTGACGGCGTCGTGTGGAACTTCACCGGTCCCATCCCGGACGTGGACCAGGCGCTACAGCTGCTGAAGCACCAGGGCAAACAGGTGGCCTTCATCTCGAACAACGGCATGCGAACCATGGCCGAGTACAAGCACAAGTTCCACCAGCTCGGGCTGGACGTGCAGCAGCGTGACATTGTCCACCCGGCGTTGACCACGGTGCGGTACCTCAAGTCGGTCAAAATGCAGGACGCGGTCTACTGCATCGGCACGGAGATCTTCAAAGACTACCTACGGGATGCCGGCTTCAACGTGCTGGACGGTCCCCACGAGCCCATCCCGGACAAACGGGAAACGAACGGCGTCCGGGTGTTCCAGGAGTTCTTCACCGAAACCACCAGCCCCAAAGTCGGTGCCGTCGTGATGGACATCGACGTCAACATCTCGCTAGCGCACCTCATGAAGGCCAAGTGCTACCTGCAGCGAAATCCGGATTGTCTGTTGATTGCTGGCGCGACCGACTACATCGTTCCGCTGGACACCAGCATGGACGTGGTCGGACCGGGCTACTTTATCGAAGTTCTGGAGCGGTCCAGCGGGCGGAAGGCACTGGTGCTGGGCAAACCGGGCCAGGCGTTGGCCGACTTTATCCTGGACCAGTTCAACGTGACGCGGCCCGAGCGGACACTCTTCGTCGGAGATATGTAAGTAGAATGGGCATCACGCATGGAAACTGTGCGTGAATTTGGCGGGGCAGGACTGATAACAGATTTCTTTTTTGTGGCTATTCAAACGCCAGTCATTCGTGGGAAACATGACCAACGCGTTGACGCGATGTGATCGAGTGGAAATCGTGTTGCTGACCTATTCCAACAATGCTGCTTGTGCGTGATTTCAATAAAGCATACAGATATTATTTATTTTGAATTGCGATCAATATTGTTGAAAAAGACAATATTGATTGCTCACTTAGCAATCGTTTGACAGCTCAGTTAAACAAAAACGATAGAGGTTGTCAGGACACATTGAAGTAATTTACAGTTTTTCCGTTTAGTTTCACGTTTCACGAAAATGTTTGACGAGCAAGTTAATAATACACAAAAAAAGAAAATCTCACTTACCAACTTCTCCTCTCCTCTTCGTTTCAGGCTGCCCCAGGACATGGGCTTCGGCACGCGGTGTGGCTTCCAGAAGCTGCTGATGCTGAGCGGCGGCACCACCCTCGAGATGATGCTCGCGCACCAAAAGCCGGAAGAGCTGCCCCACTACTACGCCGACTCGTACGCGGACTTTATCCAGCTGTACAAGGAGGTGGCCGAGGCGGACCGCAAGAAGAAGAAGATTTGAGGGCGCTCGCTCCGAGGTGATGGGAGACTGATGGGACGTGATATCTGGGAACAGTTTTCTTCGGAGAAGAGGTTTGACTCTTTTTTTCGCGGGAAGGTTCCCAAAACTTTATCTTAAGATTTTAGTGGTAAGAAGTTAGATGTAAACAATAAAGTCACTATGAATTTGTAAAAATATGCGTTATTAACTACTCTCGAGCGGCTTCCGGAACTTGACCTGCACCCAAACACGGTACATTTTGAGCATACGACCCCGGTTCACCTGTAACCTTCTATCAACAATGTTCTGCTCCTCAACCAACCCGGCGGTTTCAAACAATTTCCTCAAATCTTCCTGCGTAAAAAAGTACACAAAAGTTCCATCGCCACGCGAGTAAAAATTCTCCTTCAAACACCGCCCAGATTTGAACCGAAGCTGGGCCAAATCGTACCTCCCGTAGTCCCTCAACAGCAGCAACCCACCCGGCTTAAGATACTTGTAAATCTGATTCGCCACGTGCTGCATCCGGTCCGGATCGATCGCCGAAAGCACAAAAATCAGCACCACAATATCCACGCTATTCTCCTCGAACGGAACATCCCAACTGTCCGCCGTGGCATCCAGCACAAACGCCTCACACCGCTTCCCGTCAAACTCCTTACTCTCTTTCAAAATCTGAATCGCCTGCCGCGAGAAATCACTCGCGTAAATCTTCAAATCCTCCTCCACGCTATACTTCAAAATCGGAAACACCGTGTTCCCAACCCCACTCCCAATCTCAAAGATCGTCCTCGGACCCTCACCCGGAACGCAAACCTCCCGTCCAGCGGTTCCCTCGGGATAAACCCGCTCCGGCGCGTCCCGACTGTTCCGCGGGGCCAGCTCCGGAAACTCCGTAAACAGCCAGTGGCGGTCCTTGAAGAAGCGGTTCTGGTGCACGCCGTAAAACTTGTCCCAGTTGGCGTCCGCTTCGCGTTCCAGTCGCTCCGCGGCTTCCTCGGTCATTTTGACGGTGGAGTTTTTCTGCACGCTCTCCAGCGCGGTGCGCTCCTGCGCCTCGTCCCACTCGACGTTGTCCCTGGAAAGGGAAAGGGGTAAAGGTGGAATTTGCTTTGAGGTTTGTTATTTTATAAGTTTTCCTTTTTTCTAGTATTTTCCTCTATTGATTAGTTTATTTATTTATTTTTATTTATCCATTGAGTTTTCCTTTATTTTGCGATTGTTTTTATTGCATTCAGCCATTTTAGGTAATTTGGTTTTACCTACTTTTCTTATCTTTTCTTGCTTTTATTATGCTTTTATTTACTTAAATTTAATCTATCTTATTTATTTATTACCTTGCTTTAATTTTGGCATTCATTTTGCTTTTATCTTTTTATTGTTTTGCGTTTAATCTACTTCAAACGTGCTCTTCTTTGTATTTGCTTTGCTTTTAAGTTGCCCTTTTAAATTTGCTGTTAATTTTCTTAAACGTTAATTGTAATTTTACTTTACGAAAAAAAAAGGTTTTTAGTTTTGTTTGTCTTGTATTGTGATTTATATTTGATTTTTTTGTGTTACTCGTGGCTATAATTTTTTGTTATTTCTATTTTAACCCTCTACAACCTAGCCCCTAACATTTCTTATATTTCAAGTAACAATTTTTATGCAGTGATTTTTGTAGTGTCCAAGACTATGCCTCTACGCATTTTTAACAATTTGAATGACAATCGTGTCATACTATAGCAGAAAATTGGAAAAACAAGTAAAAAATTAAAAAGCGACTGTTATGGCACAAATAAATTAGATAGGCAAAACGTAATGATAGGAGGTTGTAGAATACAACCAAAAACAAACATAAACTAAACAAGATGTGTGTGTGTGTGTGTGTGTGTGTGTGTGTGTGTGTGTGTGTGTGTGTGGGTGTGTGCAACCAACCAAACGGGACCACGCGGCCGCTTCTTACAAATTGAGTTGTTTCCATGTATTTTTAGATCTACATTCTATACATGCAAATAACTCGCATAGGCATTTGGAAGGTGTTAGCTCTGCCGAGCTTCGGTGACCCATTTCTACGCTGGCTAGCCGAGCGCGAGGTACTTCAGCTGTGTCGACAAGCCCCGCCCTGAAGAACGTTTGCACCAATCGGATTCAAACGTTATTTAGAACTTCCGAACCCTTGTCAAATGGACAAGGACCCAGCGCGTATATAGTTGATGGTGGTAACAGTATTCCTAATTCCAATCTTAGCTCACCAAGTCGCGATGGCCTAGTGGTTAGCATTTTTGCTTACCAATTCAAAGGACGGGGGATCGAACCCCGACTCGAGCGACTTTGATTTTTCGTTCATGTTCAGAATATCAAGATTTATATATCCTATACTTTCTCATTGGGAGCAGATGGGAATCGAACCCAGGACCATTCGCTTACAAAGCGAACACCGTAACCAGTCAGCCACGGCCGCTCCTAAACATAAACTAAACAAGATAAATACAAATAAAAATACTAAAAATAAAACAAGAAAAACGTAAAACAAGAGAAGTGAAGTTTTTCGTAGAACAAAAGTTGCTCAAAATGAGCTCCTAGACACAGGAAAAATAAAAAAATTGAAAAAAAAAACTTGGGCAGAATAGGGTTAATTTAGCACTCCTCTTGCTTGTATTTTTCTATAATTTCACCTTTTTTATTTAGTCTTGCTTTCATGAAGTAGAGTTTTAACTGTTGCTATTATATTATATTTTACTTACAGTGAGTCAAATATTTGTCCGTACCCCCCCGTACGGAAAATGTTTGTGATATAAAAGTACATAAAATTCGACTAAAGTGCCATGTTTTATACATCAATCGACGCGGCAGAATGTCCTCTTTAAGACACTGTCATTGGATTTGCAAAAAAACTTTTTCTTAAAAAATACAAAAATAGTTTACTGAAAAAAGTAAAATAAAGAGGTCAAATAATTGTCCGTACCCCTTGTAAAAGTACAAAATCTGATCGATTTAAGTGAATTCATTTATGAAATGTTGTTTCTGTGTCAAATACTAGTACCTCTAGCCAGTTTGTGACAACTTTGAACTTGTGATAACTTTGTTTAGTTAGTTTATATTAAAAATTGGATTAAATTTAGTTTTTTATGTAAAACTTATCAAAATATTAGTTTATAAACAACTATTTTTATAAAATTGCTATTTAATGTTGTAAGAGTCTCTATTCAACAAGTTTTAACAATATTTGTTCGAAATATACATTGTTTTCATCTTTTTTATTGACATTTTTCGACCAAAAATACTGTTTCGGAACAATACCGTTAAACAATCCGGATTGTCCCGGAACCGGTTTAACCCCTCGGAGGGAAATTTTGTGGTGGTCAGATAGAGGACAAAAAAACCCACCTCTTGCAATTTAAAGCATCCAATTTCGTCCACTACAGCCCGATTACGAGTCCCTAGTCTGAAATTAGAAATTTTCAAATTCCCCAAGCAAAACATTCTGTCCCAGGACGGTACAGAAATTCTCAGTACGGAAAGTGAAAATTTCAAATTTCAGACTAGGGACTCGTAATCGGGCTGTAGTGGATGAAATTGAATGCTTTAAATTGCAAGAGGTGGGTTTTTTTGTCCTCTATCTGACCACCACAAAATTTCCCTCCGAGGGGTTAAACCGGTTCCGGGACAATCCGGATTGTTTAACGGTATTGTTCCGAAACAGTATTTTTGGTCGAAAAATGTCAATAAAAAAGATGAAAACAATGTATATTTCGAACAAATATTGTTAAAACTTGTTGAATAGAGACTCTTACAACATTAAATAGCAATTTTATAAAAATAGTTGTTTATAAACTAATATTTTGATAAGTTTTACATAAAAAACTAAATTTAATCCAATTTTTAATATAAACTAACTAAACAAAGTTATCACAAGTTCAAAGTTGTCACAAACTGGCTAGAGGTACTAGTATTTGACACAGAAACAACATTTCATAAATAAATTCACTTAAATCGATCAGATTTTGTACTTTTACAAGGGGTACGGACAATTATTTGACCTCTTTTTTTGACTTTTTTCAGTAAACTATTTTTGTATTTTTTAAGAAAAAGTTTTTTGCAAATCCAATGACAGTGTCTTAAAGAGGACATTTTGCCGCGTCGATTGATGTATAAAACATGGCACTTTAGTCGAATTTTATGTACTTTTATATCACAAACATTTTCCGTACGGGGGGGTACGGACAAATATTTGACTCACTGTATGTTATTCTTTATTAAAGCCTTATTTCAATTTATTGTTGCTTATTTAATTTTTATTTTGCTTTTTGTTTGTTTTTTGACTTTATCATACCTATATTTCGCTTTTGGTTAAGTTTGATTCTGCATTGATTTTCATGTATTTTTTTATTTTGCTGTTTTTTTATTCTTTAAACATGTTTTCCACCAAAACCGGAAATGGATAACACCCATACAAGGCTTCATACAATTTTGGCAGTTGTCCATACAAAAATGTGATGTAAATATTTCAAAAAACAGCCTTTTGCTTACTAGTGCCAATATTTGTCTCAGAAACATATTGTTCTATTTTCAACGTTAAAAAAAATAAACATTTGTGAAATTTCCTGATCAATTCTAAAAAAATTTATAGTTCTTTTTGGCTTCCTCTCCGAGGAATGCCATATAAAATCACTTGAAAATTGGCCAAAAAATGTCACTGCGATTTCTCGGAAATGGCTGAACGGATTTGGACACTTCCGGTTGCATTCGATCCCTCTTAGCTTCCGATAAGTCGCTATTGAAAATCTTCCCCGTAGCCCTTTCCTGTCAAAAGATATTTACGAAAAACGATTGGCAAACCTAAAACTGAAAAACAAAAAACGATGAAAAAATTTCAAAATTGCTTCATTTTTGCATAACTAGGTAGTCTGGAATGTACTCCATCTCTGGCTGAAACGGGAAAAAAAATCCATTGAAATTTGCCAAAGTTACAGCTACTTTAAGAAAGCTGTTTGCATTCAACCGCCTTCAAATCACCTAAAACGAGGCCAAATTTAACCAAAATTTCGGCATGTTGCACATTTTTGTAAAGCTCTTTCAAAACCCAATCCACTGAGATACATATCTGGACGAATTATTAAGCTTAGTCGTTAATATCTGCGCTAAACTGCTATTTTTGACGATACCAATGCATTATCACATGCTGGTTTGCCCATCCGGCTAAAAAACCCAGAACTATTATACTTCATTCGAAAGCATTTTTCATCGTGCTTCGAATGTCATCTTAGGAAATAAAATTCCCTTTGTGAACCGCGTACAGCATGCACAGATTCCGCCGACCTCAAATCAGGTCCAGAATAGCCTCAAAAACGTCTTTGCCAAGCCAAGACAAGTCAAGTCATTTCGGGATATGACAATGTGTGACAAATGTGACAATGTTTTTACCCATTCTTAAATTTTCGCTTTAGCTACGGAATGTGAGCTTCCAGCTTTGGGCGTTCTGGGAGGACACTTAGGTCCATACTCGTTATTAACGAGTGGGTTTTTGCGGACAGCACTCATTTTGCAGAATATCGAGAAATTAAAAGTGAGAGTGTGTGCTACATGGAGTTAAACTTTCTGTGCAGTTGCTGTGAAGGTTCCCATGGCACTTCGAAAAGTTTAACTCCATGTTGCACGCACACACTCTCACTTTTAATTTCTCGATACCACAACGCAAGTATTGTTTAGCAAACAAAAATAGCGTAAACCGTATACATTATTGGTCCATGTTTGGTAAAATCCAAAACAAGTTTTAATATTGATTCAGTTATAACTAGTTTAATAATTGACTAAAAACAACATTGTCCACGTACAAAATTTATAAAATTTATAATTTTAATTGAATTAAGATTTAAAAAATCCACGACCTGAAACAAAGCTAGCAAGCTATCCTCAAAAAACATTCAATCACGCACCATGTATTAAAGTCAAACACCCGCTCCGGATCCCGGAGGAACCGTTCGCCGACGCGGGGCTTCTTCCGGTGCCGCGTAAACTCGTAATCGTGGCAAAAGTGGCGCCGTGCAGCCACCACCGACCGGCGCAAAGCAAAAATCCTACCAAGCATTGTGCTGGAACACGTCGTCCTCTTCCGACAGGAACCGGTTACCGAACTGGGGGCGCTTTCCGACGGCGGCGGATTCTTCCTCCGGGGTGGTCATCGGATGGATTTCACTTGTTTTTACGAGTTCAGTCGCGCACTCAAAACGTGTTGTTTTGTTTTGATGCGAGCGAGAAACGTCAAAACAAGTGCTACACGGTCGCAGAGAACTGCTCGTAATTTGGGTTTTTGGGTTAATTGGGTACTAAAGCCCTATGTCAATTTTTATGTACAACGGTAAAAAACACGAGTAAAAACCATTTCTGATCACTTTTTTTCATTTTAATGCAAAAAAAAAAATATTGACAAGACAACATTTTTTCGATGCATCAACTATGGTCCCCTTGGAACGAGCTGTCAAGTAGGAGCTTTTGTGTCAAGAAGGACCGCGAGGTTAATTTTTCAAAATTGATTTAAAAATTCATTTTAAACTCTTTGTGGTCATACAAAGGGTCATTGTACTCAGAAAAATAAGCTTTATTGCTGTAAACAATAATATCAGCAATCTAAGCTTCATTTTAGGAGCCAATTAGCCCTGCCGTTGTGAAAATATTACACTAAACAACGGTATTTACCAACAATTTCAACAATTCCAGAGTTTTTTTTTTTTTGAAAAGGACCAATAAACTATTGTCTTTCATATGTTTATAGGACCTAATAAAAAAACTAGAATTTAACTAATATCGCTTCTTCAGATCGCCATGCTTCCCGCGGCCAATCCCCGTCAATCGTTCCGAAACTTCCGCGCCTTCATGGGTCTGACTCTGGAGACCAACGGCGTCGAGTCGCGTGGCGCCGGACCGCAAACCGAGCTGCAACTCGACACCGCCCCACCGGAGCAGCAACTACCGCCAAGATTTCTTGCAACGATACCCAAGCTGGAGTGGCTCGCGATTAGCGGCTTTATGTTCGGAAAAAAAACCTCAACGCGCGCTTTGACGGCATCGGCACCATGGACCTGCGCGAACTCCATCTAACCTACCTGGAAATTAACAATCCGATACACCTGTTGCGTTTCAGCTGCAACATTTTTCGTGTGACTCTCGTGCACGTCAGATACGAGAGCTGGTCGGACATGTTTGACTCGATCCAGTACGACATGGTGTGGAGCCTAAGAATATGGGCGGTAAAAGTCGAAAACCAAACCGAGAACCTGATTTGCCGCTTCCGAAACTTACGCCTGCTCGAGTTATGCGACCTTCCGATGGACGAATCACTGCTGGTGACCCTTTTTGAACTGACGAGCGTCCTCGAGGGGGTTCGAATTGAGCGACTCGAGCACGCGACCGACCAAGTCGTGCGGGTCATGGTCAGCAAGAACGGGGCCACGCTCAAGAAGTTATCGCTGCGATCCGTTGAGGTTACAGATCGGACAGCAGACCACATCATCGAGGCCTGCAGCTGCCTGGAGTTGCTGGATATTGACGCCTGCGAGGCGCTTTCGGATGCGGCCATTGCGCGACTCAAGGCTTGCGGAAGATTTGAGCTAATGTCGCACTTCGAGATCATTGAGGAGACGGCGTGGTGATTTTGGGATGTGCGTATTGATTGATGCCGTACATTGTTGCATTAATTTTAGAACAGATATTCAGAAATAAACACAAGTCGAAAGGTATACATGAAGGTGGGTCTTCGAGCTTTCTGGCAAAACTAACTCATTCCGGGGTAGATTCGGTATTGATGAAATCTGAGTGAAAATCAAGGTGATAATTGCTCCGGAATGTGGTATTCTGAATGAGCGTGCACAATTTAATCTGACAAATTTCAGACGTCTGAACTGTCATCTCGAACTCTTGAAACTTTCCTCTCCCTTTCGCTCTCTTCTTTGGCACACACGCGGCCATCATCGCCAGCGCTGCCGGATACACTTGGTTTTGTCTGTACTCACGCATATTTGCAGACATTAACGTTTTGGAGTGCTTCTTGAATGATGATTTAAACTTTAATCGTGATTGTGTGTGTTTGTGTAAGTGCAAAATACGTTAAACTTTGTGTAAATTTCATGATAAGCATTATCAAAAATATTTTATTTGAATTTGGATTCAAAAAGGACACCCAACTGACACACTCGCAGACTTTTCAACCCTCACTCGTGCAGACTTTTCCAAAAAACTCAACCCGGCAGCCCCTTCGTCATCGCCATCATTCGCAGACAGTCACCGTCGTATCGCGTGTCAGTCGGTTCACTTTCGACGAGTGAAATTACATTTTCCCCGAAAATTCCACAATTTCTCCCGATTTTACGGCTGCCGCGACGATTGCGTGACTGCCAACGGTGACCGCAAAGTGTTCTCCAGTGTTTCCGGACGGGAAAGCCGTACAAATAAAGTCACCTTTGACTGCGTAAGAAAGTGCTAAAAAAGAGCAAAAAAAAAGTTGAAATTTTTACGGACTCCTCAAAAGAGAGAAAAAAAGAAATCATGGCTGGAAAAACGAACGAGGAACTCGAGGTAAGCCCCAACTCAGGAACCGTCGGAAGTCCTTGATCCTCTCATCCATTCGTCTATCCCGGTTGGCCTTCTTTTATGCCCGAGGCGCGACCATATTGAATCATTCACGAGACGAGTGCTAATTTTTTAACTTCTTCACGTTTTTTTGGTCTTCTCGTTGCGTGTTCGTGCTCGTGCCGTCTCGCTCTCGTGATTTGCTGCGGGGAGAAACGTCAGAAGGCCGGGATTTCAAAAAAAAAATGCAGGGCAGTGCTGCCAGGTTTGGGGTGGTTTGGTGTTGAATATGAATAGGGTTGGCTACAGAAAATAGTATGAAATAAAATTTTGAATTAATTTTTTTTTACATTTTTTTAAGGCATTAGATTTTTTTTTTACTTTTTTGTTTTCCTCACTGAAGCAAGGCTATACATAATCCTGCTCTAAAAATAAACATTTCACATACAGCTCGCAGGCACACCTTCACGTATACCTATCGACCCAGAACTGAAAACTGAACAAAGGTCTGTGTGTATGTGTGTTACCAAAATGGTCACATAGTTTTCTCTGCACTGACTGAACCGATTTAAGCCAACCCGGTTGCATTTGACTTGGTTTAGGTTCCCATAGATGAGGTTTCAAAAAAAAAAAAAAAGTTTCGATTAGGGGAAATTCTCGTATGTTTGGCAGGTTAAGCACTCGCTCCTAACTCCATCCAATTTGTTGATTTTCGCTATTTAAACAACTAATTTTGCAAAACTTTTGATAGACACTTGCTTGCTCACTTCTTATTGAGCTATTTATCACTCGAGTTCAGTTGAAAACGCTTTTAATTAGCTTTAATTGAATGTCAATGTTCTGACCTGCCAACATTAGAGGCACGCTGGAATTAGATGCTGTTCCCCTAGTACTTCAAAAGTGTTAAGCTAAGTTTCATCATCTGTGCTGTTAAGCTGGATTCATCATCAGACCCTTTTTCGGTTAGTTAGTCGAAAACCTTTCAAACGAGTCCCAAACATTGAAGATCTGGCAACCCTGTCTCAAGTTATGACCACTAAAGTGAAATTTATGCAAAATTTAATCAACTTTTTTTCGAATCTTGCCGTTTTTTTAACAAGAATGTTGAGGTCGATTGTATCAAATTGTAATGAATTTGAAGACTCAAAAGATTAAAAAAACATAAACTCAAAAAAATAAAACAATCAAAGAATTAAAAAAAAATAGAGAAAATCAAAAAAATATAATAATTTGGATTCCTTTTCCAAAAAAAAGTGCAACGTGGTTTATGGATGGTACGAATTCATTTTTTTTGATATTTTTTAATTCAAGCTTTGAAAGTTACAAAAATTAAATAAACATAATTTTTTTTAGATTTACAATTATTTTAAAATATAAAATCTGAAAAAATTGAAATACTTTAAAAAAAATTAAATAAGATCCTTAATTATATTATACAAAAAAATCTACAAAAATTTACAAAATCAGGGATTTTTCAATTTTCAATTAAAAAAAATGTCAACAGTTTTTCAAATTTGAATAGCTTAAAATCAAAGCATTTTTAAATTTAATGTCAGACTTGAGAAGGCTTTCTAGGCCTAGTGAAAAACATATCTGGAGTTTTTTTTTTGAAAAGGACCAATAAACCAAATTTTCAGTTTTTGCTTTTTGAATGTTTTCAATACCCCTGACTCAAGGCGGTTCTAAAAACACCCAAAAAGCAAAAACTCTAAATTTGGTGTATTGGACCTTTTAAAAAAAACTCCAGATATATATAATTGGGTCCTAAAATAAGTACCCAATTCAACCCGAAAATGACGAACTTCTCGGCACAGTGTCCTGATCTGTCCTGATGCAAACAATTTTCGAGCTCGAGCTGTCACAGCCCTGCGAAGTATGTTGGCTGACATATCAGGCGGACAGTAAAAAAAACAGCTAGAAGACGCCTGACAAAAAAAAATTGCTAGAAAGAGATAGGCAATCTGACGCAAACCAACGTCCAGCTGCCATGTAAACATGCTTTTTTTTTCCTTTGCGGTGTCAGTTGACGTCTAAGACCGTTTGTGATACATCTCGACTGTAAACATGCTTTGTGTGTGTTTTGGTAAATTTCTGAATTATTCAAAACCCCGATTTAATCCCACCAGGGGTGAGATAGAGCCTTTCTTACTAATTAATATAACTTCTTTCAGATCAAAACATCGACTTTGACATGATACAAAAAATATTATGATGAAAGCAAGTTATTATTAATGATGTGTTTTCCAAAAGAAATTGAAAAAGCAATTTTCACCAAAAGAATATTTTTAATCGTACAAATTCTTAATCAAACAAGCGTTTACGACAAGCATAGCAAGCTTCCCATGCGCCAGTGACGTCGCACACCGCGGTTTTGATGTTCTAGTTTTGGTACGAGTCCATAAACCGAACAAAGCAGGCGCAAAGCACAACCGAGGTACAAGCGAACCGCGTGTGCCGCACAGTGCAGGGTAGCTTGCCATTCAGCATCTACGAAAGTGAGAGAGTCAGAGATAGCAACTTTTTGCAACCGCACCACTACACACTCAATCGCGAGTACCTTAGGTAGATAGCCATTGGCGTCGCGAGCATTGAAAACTTTGAAAACGATATAAAAGATGAAAAGCTTGGAAAGCTCCAATTGGAATCCAATGAACTCTGTTAAATAAACTTACGAAATCACGGCAGAATGAAGCCTACTTAAAGGCGATTTTAGGAGCACACGGGAAACAAATTGAATGTAGCCGAATGAATGTCCTGTGTCTTACATGTTGTAGGAAACATCGGTAGACAAGCAACTACAAACGAGTATATCTCGAGCCATAAACTATATGCGCAAGCATTCTCGCGCCAGAATTCGAAGCTCAACTTGACAACTTGTCGACTTGGCGACAAAGCGTCGAAAATCGATGCAGTGTGATTTTTTAGCGATTTTTCAGATTAAAGTTCATGCTAAATCGTCATATTTACGAACATGAAAATGACGTCCAGCCATAAAGTAAAACCTATACTGCCCCTGATCGCATAAATGTCCCATATGCATTTTCATCGCTTTTGAGTTATTGATGCAGTTTAGTTCAAAATCGTGTGCTCTTTCTGAAAAGCCTATAACATCCAGTACTTTGTTCTAGAAATCAGGAGGAAATCCAGTTTTTTCTCGAAAACTTAACACGTAGCCTTATGTGTGGGACAAACTTTAAATGCGTTTTTCTCAGGTTGCTGTTTTTGCACATGGGACATTTATGCGAACATGGGCAGTATACCTTTCTTTAGTAAGAAAGGCAAAAATAAAACAATATTCAAAATTCTGAGTTAAGAATTCCAATTCCAAATTGTTTTCTTTTGTTTTTTTTTAATTTTAGAGCATAAAAAATCCATCTGTTTTTTATAATTTAGAAAAAATATTTTTTTTTATATTAAAGTTTTCGAATTTCTAATGTTAATTTGTTTCTCATTTTGGAATTTTCGAAAACAAGTTTCGTTCTGTATTGACAATAGAGTTATCTAAGCCCGATCTCACACACACTAGCTTACCGTTTGTTTTTGCTGGCGGGTACAAATTTTAACCAAAAAACCCTGCGTGTACGTACACGCAATACATGCGCACGTATTTAAGGGACCATCCATAAACCACGTGGAAACTTTTTTGGGAATCGAAAAGTATTAGGGGGAGAGGGGGTAATATGCACCCCCGGGGCAAAATGCACCCCCTGCTTTTCTCGGTATTTGGAAGAATTTTCCGGGGAAAAAATCATAGAAATTGGAAGCTTAATACTGCTAAACTATGCTGGAAAAATTTGAGCGTCGTAGTGTAAAAACAGCTTAAGTTATTTGCAAAACTTTAAAATGTTGTGTTTTCATCTAATTTTCATTGAAGTTTCTTTATGATTTTTGGACAATATAAAAAACATTTATTGTTATTGTAAATGTTGAGGTGTATAGTTTTTGCCATAAGCTTCACTATTCTGTAGATATATGAGTCCAAAAACATCAAAAAATGCATTTTTAATTAAATTTTCTGCAAAAAGCGTGGTCGGGGCAAAATGCACCGCTGTGAAGCTCCTTTGTAAAAACAGCGGTGTCATCTAGTGGTGACTAGTGAAAACTGCTTTTACCCGGTGCATTTTGCCCCATGTTGTGGTGCATTTTGCCCCGTTGTTGTAGTGCATTTTGCCCCAATGTTGCGGTGCGTATTGCCCCGCATGGTTGTTTGAAATGAATCAGAAATGTTTTTAAAAATTTGATATTTTCGAACAATTTTGAGGTTTTTTAAGACTTTTTTCACATGGATGACGAAGAATAATAGTTGTTTAAGAACATCGAACAAAATTCTTCCACAGTAATGCTGTAATGGTTGAGAAATCACAGTTTTCCCTTAGGGGGTGCATATTACCCCCTCTCCCCCTACTTTTCTATACAAGTAATGAAAAGTTGATTTTTTCAGCACTCAAAAGGAAGCTGAAAAATATATTTTTTACGATAAACAGTAGACCGTTATTTGAGAAAAAAAATAACAAGAAAAGTAAGTAAATAGTTTCAAAACAAAATTACAATCAATAAATTACGACAGATTTTTTTTTACTTTTTTTTATGAGTTTCAATAAGAATTTCGTTAGCTTGTTAACGTGAAGACTTCCATCATTTCCATGATTTTTCGTTCAAAGATATAAATTTTGCGTCGCTTTCAATATTTTGACAAAATTCCTTCTACAAGTTGTTTAGAATAGTGCCCTACACACGCTGATTCCTTTTGGTAACGATTGTCCGGTGGCGAAATTAGTTAAACTGAATTCAATACAGAGAATTTTAGAGTGATGATCAATTTTCTTCAAAAATGATCAACGGCTTCACCTTAAAACTTACCCCACTTACCCATCATACTTGGATTGTAACCATGGCAGTAACACTAGAATTTTAATTCTGCAAATTTGGATACTTTTGCTTTCCACTTTCATCTTCCATCACAGCAACCTTCGACAATACTCCAACTCTTTGCCCGAAACTGTCATTCAAATTCCATCCCGAAACAGGAACGGATCGCTTTCAGCGCCCCCTCCTCCAAAAAAAAACCTTTCCGCTTCCTTTCGAGAAGATTTCAAAAATTCAAAAAAAAAATCCCCTCAAAGTTGTGACCACACGCTCTAGTGAAATTATTTATTTTGAACAACGCCATCGAATTGTGCGCTGAGAAGAAAAGTTTTAAGGGATGCTACCACGAAACCGCTTCCGGGGCCGCCTGCCGTACCCTAGTGCGGCGACGACGTTCCGTTACGAGAGACCGTACACGGGTTCCGATTACGGGGGCGATTACTACGACGACTACTGTTACGAGCATTATGTAGTTAAGAATTGATCCATTTTGGGAAGAATTTTAATTTCGTTTTTTTTTCTACTTCCAGAAACAGGCCGAGACCGCGACGGAGCAGACCAACACGGACCAGCAGCTGCAGGCGGTCGTCGATCCGGAGTGTTTGATCAAGCACCCGCTGCAGTTCACGTGGACGCTGTGGTACCAGGAGATGGACCGCTCGAAGAACTGGGAGGACACGCTGAACGAGGTGACGAGCTTCTCGACGGTGGAGGACTTTTGGAGCCTGTACAACCACATCAAGAGCCCGTCGGACATTAAGGCCGGCTCGGACTACTCGCTGTTCAAGACGGGGGTGCGACCGATGTGGGAGGACGAGGGCAACAAGCGGGGCGGCCGGTGGATGCTCAACATTAACCGCGGCCAGCGCCAGGACCTGGACAAGTATTGGCTGGATACGGTGAGGGACTTTGGGGGGGAGAGTTTCTGTTGTGACAGGTTCTGAAACTGCGTTACTTCCTCCTACAGATACTGTGCTTGATTGGTGAAGCTTTCGAGTGTGCCGATGAAATCTGCGGAGCCGTCGTGAATGTTCGTCCTAAAGGAGACAAGATCGGTGAGTCCTCTCTAACTCCCCTTCCAGACTTCGCGCACAAATTCTGACCAACTTTCATTCCTCCCAAACAGCAATCTGGACGGCCAACTTCAACAACCGGGACGCGGTGCTGTCGATCGGTCGCATCTACAAGGAGCGGTTAGGACTGAAATTCCCCATCACGTACCATCTGCACAAGGACACGATGGTCAAGTCCGGCTCGAGCGTGAAAGCGGCCTTCACCGTGTAAAAGCCCGACACGAGTTTTTCGCACCTTCTTCTGTTGTTTTTTTTTTCTTAGCCTTCCCGCGTTATGAACTCTTAATTTCGCCCGGTTCTCTCTTAACAAACAATCCCTTTCCCCACCCCCTCTTTTTTTTTTGTTGAAGTCGCGCTAGGGCAGATCAGGACTCGTTTAAAATTTCCCCCCTTCCGCACTCCCCTTTCCCCCCTTTTCTCAGAAATATTTATATCGATTATAAAATATAATAAATGAATTTATTGCAACACAAAATTAACCGCCGTGAGTTCGAACCGACGAAAGCGCATCCGGAAAGGTCCGTCACACACGGGACAGAACATGTACTAACGAATTGCAAGCTTATGTTTTAAAACAGTTTGTCTCCAAACGATCGAAAATTGGGCGTCGATTTGGGTGAGAGGTTAAGAAAGAGAGAGAGAGAGAGAGAGTAGAATCGTAGAAATGGTTTTTTTCCGTTGTGAACCTTAATTATGTCTTCTTTATTCTGGTAAATCGAAAGTAAATCATCCCGTCAAATGGTGTCGAAGCATCGTGGCGAGCGGAACGAGAGAAGGAAAGAAAAATGAAAGTTTCGCTTGGAATTATATTGCGCGATGCAGAATTATTATTGTAATGGATTATCGACTAATTTACCTATTATGATGATTAGTGTATGATTTTAAAAATATCAACAGCTATTGATTAATTATCGTACCGTGTAAAACCATTTATTATACTTACTATTTTCTAAAACATGAATTTGATTCTTACTTATATTATACTGAAAGAAATTCCTTCTCCATTTTTTTGTTAAATTTGGTTGTTTATGTAGGTTATTTAGAAGAAAAAAAAACTATAATGATATTTTTTTTTCATTTTGATCGTTTTGGAAATTTTGATCATTTTGACAATTTTGATAGTCATTTCAATCATTTTGGTCATTTTGATAATTTTGGTCGTTTTGAACATTTTGATCGTTTTGGTCATTTTGATCGTTTTGGTCATTTTGATAGTTTTGAACATTTTGGTCATTTTGACCATTTTGGTCGTTTTGATCATTTTGATCGTTTAATCATTTAGGTCATTTTGATCGTTTTGGTCATTTTGATCATTTCGATAATTTTGATCATTTTGGTCGTTTCGACAATTTTGGTCATTTTGATCATTTTGGTCATTTTGATCATTTCGATAATTTTGATCATTTTGGTCGTTTCGACAATTTTGGTCATTTTGATCATTTTGGTCATTTTGATCATTTGGTCATTTTGATCGTTTTGGTCATTTTGATCATTTTGGTCTTTTTGATCGTTTTGAACATTTTGATCGTTTTGGTCATTTTGATCGTTTTGGTCATTTTGATAGTTTTGAACATTTTGGTTATTTTACCATTTTGATCATTTTGGTCGTTTTGATCATTTTGATCGTTTAATCATTTAGGTCATTTTGGTCGTTTTGGTCATTTTGATCGTTTTGGTAATTTTGATCGTTTTGGTCATTTTGGTCTTTTTGATCGTTTTGAACATTTTGAACATTTTGATCTTTTTGGTCGTTTTGGTAATTTTGATCGTTTTGGTCTTTTTGATCGTTTTGAACATTTTGGTCGTTTTGGTCATTATGGTCTTTTTGATCATTTTGGTCGTTTCGATCATATTGATTATTTTGGTCGTTTCGATCATTTTGGTCGTTTTGGTCATTTTAATCGTTTTGGTAATTTTGATAGTTTTGGTAATTTTGATCGTTTTGATCGTTTTGGTCATTTTGATCATTTTGGTCTTTTTGATCATTTTGAACATTTTGGTCGTTTTGGTCTTTTTGATCATTTTGGTCGTTTCGATCATTTTGAATATTTTGGTCGTTTCTATCATTTTGATCGTTTTGGTCATTTTGGTCGTTTTGGTCATTTTAATCGTTTTGGTAATTTTGATAGTTTTGGTAATTTTGATCGTTTTGGTTGATCGTTTTGAACATTTTGGTCGTTTTGGTTATTTTGATCGTTTTGGTCATTTGATCGTTTTGATCATTTTGGTCTTTTTGATCGTTTTGAACATTCTGGTCGTTTTGGTCATTTTGATAATTTTGGTCGTTTTGATCATTGTGGTCATTTTGATCGTTTTAGTCATTTTGGTAAGTTCGATCATTTTGGTCATTTTGATCGTTTTGGTCATTTTGATCATTTTGGTCTTTTTGATCGTTTTGAACATTTTGATCGTTTTGGTCATTTTGATCGTTTTGGTCATTTTGATAGTTTTGAACATTTTGGTCATTTTGACCATTTTGATCATTTTGGTCGTTTTGATCATTTTGATCGTTTAATCATTTAGGTCATTTTGATCGTTTTGGTCATTTTGATCATTTCGATAATTTTGATCATTTTGGTCGATTCGACAATTTTGGTCATTTTGATCATTTTGGTCATTTTGATCATTTGGTCATTTTGATCGTTTTGGTCATTTTGGTCTTTTTGATTGTTTTGAACATTTTGATCGTTTTGGTCATTTTTATCGTTTTGGTCATTTTTATCGTTTTGGTCATTTTGATCGTTTTGGTCATTTTGGTTGTTTTGGTCATTTTGATCATTTTGGTCGTTTCAATCATTTTGGTCATTTTAATCATTTTGGTCATTTTGGTCGTTTTGGTCATTTTGATCGTTTTGGTCATTTTGATCGTTTTGGTCATTTTTATCGTTTTGGTCATTTTGATCGTTTTGGTCATTTTGGTTGTTTTGGTCATTTTGATCATTTTGGT